>NW_027069661.1:415802-636904 GCF_002906115.3 Quercus suber
ACTATAATGCATACCTTGGTTCTGTCTAGTACTTCTATTTTTCTATAAGTATCTAGTTTTCCATAGGCTTGGGTCCGAGGACCATACTCCTTGGTTCTGTCTAGTACTTCTATTTTTCATAAGTATCTAGTTTTCAATAGGCTTAGTCCAGGACCATAATACCTTGGTTCTGTCTAGTACCCAGGTATAATGGTGTGAATAGTTTTACCATAGGCTTGGGTCCGAGGACCATGCAATACCTTGGTTCTGTCTACCACTTCTATTTTTCTGTAAGTATCTAGTTTTCCCATAGGTTTGAGTCTGAGGACCATGCAATACCTTGGTTCTGTCTAATGCCCAGGTATAATGGTGTGAATAGTTTTACCATAGGCTTGGGTCCGAGGACCATGCAATACCTTGGTTCTGTCTACCACTTCTATTTTTCTGTAAGTATCTAGTTTCCCCATAGGTTTGAGTCCGAGGACCATGCAATACATTGGTTCTGTCTAGTCCCCAGGTATAATGGTGTGAATAGTTTTACCATAGGCTTGGGTCCGAGGACCATGCAATACCTTGGCTCTGTCTACCACTTCTATTTTTCTGTAAGCATCTAGTTTTCCCATAAGTTTGAGTCCGAGGACCATGCAATACCTTGGTTCTGTCTAGTACCCAGGTATAATGGTGTGAATAGTTTTACCATAGGCTTGGGTCCGAGGACCATGCAATACCTTGGCTCTGTCTACCACTTCTATTTTTCTGTAAATAGGGGTTTGTCCTCGGACCGCTTTACTGGAGATGATTCCTCCTTGGGTCGGATTATTATCTTTACACGTGGCATTGATCTCGCCTCCAGCTCGAGCCCCCATCTTTTTCATTTATGAAGCGCCCTTTGTCCGTTCGTGTTCCGCGCTTGATGCTTCGGTGCGCGAAACGCGCCTTCATTAATGTCCTCGTGAATTAACACGACTCCAACGGTCTATGGCCCCCTTGGAAATTGGTAGCTTCATTATTAGCTCAGCTGATAATTTTCTTTTCGAATTCTGCATGAATTAATTCTCACCAACCCTCCTCCCCTATATAAGGTGGGGAGATGGTTTCTCCACAATCCATGAATCTCCCAGCACAAACAGAAAAAACACATCCTTTCAGCTCCCCAAGCCCTTTTAACAACCCCGTTAGAATTGTAACTAGAGTTGGCAAATATGAGGCGGCTTTGGACGGGTGTGAGGACATCCGTGCCAAGAGCCGTTATGGCCGCAGCCCCCACTGGGCTTCCGGTGCGGCAGAATTTAGGCGTAACCCCGATGGCGCCATACAAGGTGGCCTGGAGGGATGTTGTTAAAGTACCTAACGTCTCTCATCGGAGTGCACCCCCGACGAAGATGACGTGCGAATTCATATCATGGGCGGTGCTCGAGTGTTGCCGTCTCCAACGGCCAACACTCGTGAGGATTGGAGAGAATCAAGGGAACATCATGGGGGAAGGTGTCTCGGAGCCCCTGCATCTGCTCCTCTCTTTGTTCCAGCTCCGCCGCGCCGAGAAGGGAGTTGCTGGTGGCCTGGAAACAAGATGGTCTTCCCCCTTCCTTGCTTTTTGTGTCAAGCTCTCCCATTCTCTTTATACCAATAAAAGCACGGCTTGACACTTCCCTCTGGCTAGTTTTTTTAGGGCGGCTCCACCTGGGCCTCTGATTGTAGAACTAGCTGGTAGGATTAACTTGTAAATTTGTTTGTGAAACACGCCTGCCTGAGCCTCTGATTGTAATTTGTACTATTTCTATTTATGAAATAATAATATCAAGATTTCTCTTTTCGTTGTCAAATCTTCTATTTTTTTTTTTTTTTTTACTTCGCCAACTTACTGTAAAACGACCACTTAGAACAATCGCCTGGTGCGCCAGCCAGCACCCTAATCCTCCGCACAGACGGCGCCAATTGTAGGGACTCAATTTGGATTTGACCCTGAATATGAATGGGTTTTCAGCCCAACAAGCCCAAACAATAAATTTGTAGAGAATGGGTTAAAGGTTTAGGCGCTGGCCGTCGTTCATCAAGCATGAACTCTTCTTTATAAAAGAAAATACTTAGAGTTTCTCTACAACTGGGGGGATACTCCTCGGCTCATGGCCGAGGAGCCCCTTTTCTTCCCCTTCTTCCCCCCCTCTTTTTTACTTTACTTGCTTTTCTTATATAGTCTTCATCTTCCTATCTCCTTCTTCCATCTGTTGATCATCCATTTGCCTCTCTTCTGGCCGTCCGTCCCATCAGAAGCCTTATCAGTACTTAAGTGGTTCACTCTGATCAACGTTGCCCTGCTAAGGGGTTATATCCCTATTAATGCGGCCAGAGGGGTTAGGTGAATGCATTAAGTGTGAGGGTGACAGCTTACTTTGGGCCTGGTCTTTCCCAAAAATCGTCCTTGTCATGCCGAGGACGAGGAGGTCCTCGGCGTGGATTCGGAAAAGAGACTTTCCCCAATTTAGCCTTGAATAGTCAGTATTCCTCGGCGTGGGCCTTGGGCCTGCTACACGATGGGCCGAGGTTATCAGGCCCACGGGCCCCACAAGTCATAAATAGCCTCGTAAACTTCTTTTGTTTAATTTTTTTTTTAAAATATTTATGTCAAAACATTTTCAGGTGTTTGGCGTAACATAAATTTTTCAAACATAAATCATCAAATACGTGCCTCCGAGTTCTTGCCACTAGTTTGGCCGCCCCCACCATTACATTGATGACCCATCCACCAAATAAGGGGAGTAGAGCCACCATGTGTGATATGTAAAAGAAATTTATATGTATATATATATATACATATATTTACAAAATTTGACAAATAATGAAATCATTTTCAAATTTAACCAAATTTTACATTAAAATAAAAACACTAAAATACTAAAAATGTTACATTTTTAGTTTTTAGAGCGAAACAAATGAAAGAGTTGGATTAAAAAAAAAAAAAAAGTGCTATATTCACAATATTTTCACAATACTTTTATAGCAAATCTTAAATGGTAGGTTATTATTGATTTAAATTTGAACTCACTATTAAAATCACTTTTTTACTTACTAATAAAAATAACGAGTAACACCCTATCAATTACAATTTATTAAAAAAAATTTATTATAAAATTACTTTTTTACCTAAACTTATGCGAGCATTCACACTAGTGGAGTTAAAAATTTAGTTTTTTAGCTCCACCAAAAGTTACTTTATCTATTTTACCTATACACATGCTACAGCAGTGGATCTATTTTAGCTATTAACACAATAAAATAATATAAATATTACAATAAAATAACATAACCACTACAATAAAATAATATATCACACACCCAAAAAAAATCCATAGCACTAACCACAACCACCACCACCACCACCACCACCACCACCAGTCCACAGTAAAAAAAAATTTTTTTTTTTTTTTTTTTTTTTTTTTTTGAGAAATGAAAGTTCAGGAGTTAATACTTAATAGATTGAATTTGGAGAGTTTATGTAGAAAGCTGAAATTTTCCTTCTAGTTCAATTGACCTTTCAAGTCCATCGTAAGAACTCCATTAATTTTACTAAATGCTAAGGTTAGCATCGAGCTTCATTAATTGTACAAAAACAATGCAAACGGGATGATGAGAAATGTTAGATTCCATATGGCCATTGAATTTTAAAATATTATATAATTTATATTAGTAATGCATTATATTCCTTTTATATCTATTCTTCAAAATTGATGTTAGGATTTGTATGGTTAGCATAGTAATATTTTTTTAGCAAAGTTTCAAATAACCGTTTAAAGAGAAATAGTTTGGAAATTTGATAAGACAAATTAAAATTAAGAGTAATGCTATAGTCACAAATTATTTTACAAGTTTTATAAAATGTTGATGTGGTCAATCTCTTATTGGTTTTCATCTAGGCCCACTAATAATATCACTTTTTCATTTACTAATAATTACTTACCACATCAACAGTTTGTAAATTTTTTTGTAAAATAGTTTGTATCTCTAGCATTATTCTAAAATTAAATTGCCACAAATTGCAATTTAAATAAATGTATTTATTTCTTTCTTTATGCAATAATTCTCTTTCAAGAGGGAAAGTGGAGAAGCTGAAAAGCTAAATGATATATTCCATATATATGCCATTAAATTTTATATCATATTTAAAAATGCATTAATATTTTCTATGTACACTTTAAAAATGATGTTTTGCCACAAATACAAATTTAAATAAATGCATTTATTTTGTTCTGCATTAATTCTCTTTCAAGAGGGAAAGTCATGCGGAGGAGAAACTGAAATAGTAATACTAGACATACAAACTTTTTAACAAAAAAATTTACAAACTGCTGATACGGTGAGTAATTATTGAAAAATAAAAAAGTGATATTAATGGTGGACGTAAAGGAAACCAATAAGAAGTTGTTCAGATCAACCATTTGTAAAAATGTTATAAAGTAGTTTGTGGCTATAGCATTACTCAAACTAAAAAGTTAAATTTTAAATTCCATATATATTCCATTAAATACAAAGTATTTATAACCTCCCATTAATATATATATATATATATTAATGGACTTAAAAGTAATTAATGGACTTAGTTTTTTGTGAAAAACGAATTAATGGACATTAAAAGCAATAAAAAAGATGATGTCTCCTTATTGTATTCATTGAGAAAGTGACACATACTATCGTTGTGTGCATCTTCTATGTTGTAAAATAATTTATGGTTGTAGCACTACTAAAAAAAATTAAATTTTAGATTCCATATATATATATATATATATATTTATATAACCAATAAGAAGTTAGTCAAATCAACTGTTTTATAAAAATATTGTAAGGTAGTTTGTGACTGTAGTATTACTCAAACTAAAAAGTTAAACGATAGATTCCATATATATGCCATTAAATACAAAATATTTATAACCTACCATTAATATATATATATAAATATATTAATGGACATTAAAAGTAATTAATGGACTTGGTCTTTTTGTGAAAAAGTAATTAATGGACATTAAAAGCAATAAAAAAAGATGATGTGTACTTGTATTCATTGAGAAAGTGACACATATCACCGTTATGTGCATCTTTCATGTTGTAAAATAATTTGTGGTTATAGCATTACTCAAACTAAAAAGTTAAATGATAAATTTCATATATATGCCATTAAATACAAAATATTTATAACCTACCATTAATATATATATATATATATATAGATATATTAATGGACGTTAAAAGTAATTAATGGACTTAGTCTTTTTGTGAAAAAGTAATTAAAGGATATTAAAAACAATAAAAAAAAGATGATGTGTCCTTATTGTATTCATTGAGAAAGTGACATATATCATCCCTATGTGCATCCTCTATGTTGTAAAATATTTTGTGGCTATAACATTACTCAAACTAAAAAATTAAATTTTAGATTTCATATATATGCTATTAAACACAAAATATTTATAACCTACCATTAATATCTATCTATCTATATATATATATATATATATAATTAGATTTTTGTAAAAAGGTAATTAATGGATATAAAAAGCAATAAAAAAGAAAAAGAAAAAAAGATCATATGTTCTTATTGTATGCATTGAGAAAATGACACATATCATTGTTGTACATCCTCCAATTTGAGGATCCAACTTTTATAATATGTTACGGAGAAAAAGAATCAATCAAACTAAAAAAGTTAAATGTTGGATTTCTGATTCTCAAAAAAAAAAAAAATGTTAGATTCCATATATATGCGATTAAAAACAAAATATTTATAACCTACCATTAATATATATATATATATAATTAGTTTTTTTTTGGTTAAAAAGTAATTAATGGACATTAAAAGCAATAAAAAAGATGATGTGTCCTTATTGTATGCATTGAGAAAGTGACACATATCAGCATTGTATGCATCCTCTAGTTTGAAGAACCAACTTTTATAATATGTTATAGATAGATAGATAAATTTTTTCTATTACCCATAAATTTAAGTTAATCCAATTAGAACTTACAATACATTTTTTTCCATCTTAAAGTCAACTCACAAATTCAAAATACATTTAATTGGTACAAATCACTTCCAATATATAGTTATTGTAATCTAACCAATCGGATCAACGATAAAATCATAAAATGCCAAATCATTAAGAAAATGGTATAGATTCTCTCATGCTCATTACTTCACATCTACTTTTCATGTTTTAAGCCTGGACATCACATCTTCACTTTCAAAATTTATACAGATATTGTGCAAAAAAATGTATATAAAATGAGTGTAAAAAATATTTAACCTAAAAAACACCTCAACTCTAACTTAGTGTGAGTTTGGATAGCAAACGCAGCTGGCATTTGCATCCAAACCTGGGTCTTGTGCACTATTTACGAGACCAGCAAGTTTTTAATAAAGCAAATGTAACATCCAAATGGGGTTCCACGAGCACTATTCATAATTTAAAATTTATTTTACTATAGTATTTTTAGCAATAAGTTTTCAGTTTTCAAGAATAAACAATATCCAAATAGACCCTTAATAGGCTGATGTGTTAAACAAAGTTGGTGGTTGTGATGGTTAGTAAGTAGTGACACCGGTTTACGGTGTCATTGGCAATGAAAATTTAAGGTGTCTAGTTATAATGAAAGACAATAGAAGTTCGAGTTTTTTCTTTTTTTTAATAATTTGATAGTTAGAGAAGAGAGAATTTAAACCATCTATTGAAAATGCTAGAAGATGCCAGTTGAGTTGAGCTACACAATTCTTGGCACACAGCTTTAGTTATTTGCGGACAAAAAAAGAATGTGAGATTTCTTTTACACATATCAACTTAATAAGTTAGAGCTAAGGTGTTGTTTTAATGATGTGACATTTTATTATTGATCTATTCCACCACATTGCAACGATTACATATCATCAAATTACATGTGACATGCACGAATTTGTATGTACCTGTAATTATAAGTTAAAATCACAATAAAATAATCTTTTTATTAATTTTGGGTTTTAGCTAATTCAATTGGTAAAAAAAATTGTTGTCAAATAAGGAATTTGGATTCAAATTCCACCTATACCAAAAACCAATTAATGACATGTCTTAATAATAAGAACAATCATTATGGAATAAACACCCATAACTTCAAATAATATTTTAGCTATAAAAAAAATCTTTTTTAATTAATTTACACAAAATAAAAATTAAATGCTCTTTTCAATAAGAAATTTATGCCCTGCGTTAAAAGATGTAAGAGAAATGCATTTGGGAAAATCCATGAACAAGAAAAGCCAAGAAAAATGCCTTCCATTTCAAAACATTTAAAATTTTATTTCTTATATTTAAGGTTATATATGGTTCTATTAGTGTTGAGGGAGATAACAACGGTCTCCACCCCACTCCACTATTAGCTCTGATACCCACTTGTTGGGGAAGATAAAACCTTTGAGAGTTTTTAATTGAGTAATTAATATAAGAGTTACAATCACAAAATATTTTACAATATTTTTATAACTATTGTTGTAGCCAATTCTTACTAATTTTCATCTAAGTATATTACTTTTTCACTTATCAATAACTAGTCACTATGTCAACAATTTATAAATTATTTTCTAAAAACAATTGTGCATATAACATTTTTCTTAATATAAATTATAATATATAAGAACAACACTTAACCCAAAAATTTAAGCATATAAGTTTGGATTCAACTATGTTATATTAACTACTCTCCTTGTCATTCTTATTCAATATAGGATTTCACACACACGTGTATACCTACAACTGATTGATAGTCAAATTACAATTATTTGAACAAGATCTTGAACATTTTTTAGAATTGTTTCTTGTTGCAAGGCATGTATGGTGCCCCTCAGGGAGAAATTTTAATTTTGTATAATAGAAAAATATAATATCGATATCATATGGGGTGAGTCCCATGTTACATATTTGCAGGCCAGAGTTTTTTTTGTGTTACTATGATCCGACAAACATGTTATATTATCTTATTAAGGAGGAGGACAATACAAAGTGGTTCATGATAGTTGTAGATTAATTGATCCACCAATGAGTTTCGCGCGGCAAGGTAAAATTTAGAGCGTTCCTTGTATATAAGTTATAACATTCAATGGACCAAAACCTTGAACGTTTCAACGCCCACCATTGCTTCTCTGTTTTCTCTCTCTCTCTCTCTCTCCAATTTCCAACAAACTCACGAGCAATTCATTCCTCTATTGCTCTCCCTGCACTTCTTTCATCCCTTTAAATTTCATATCATGAAACCCCATATTCCTGTTCCTTTTCTTACTCCATAGGTTATATTAGTATATTTTCTTCTTTTCATTGTTGTGAATTGGAAGCAAAAACCTTTTCTTGCGCTATAGACACCTTTGGGTTCTCGTTCTACTTTTCTAACGTGGGTTTGAATTCTTTTCTTCCAATATCATTTGCTGTATATGGATATCTTTGATTTGAGATAGCTCAAAAAGTCAACTACGTAGCAGAGAAGGTCATGCATCAGACTCTATTGTGAGGCAATGGACAGCCCGATCATTGGCAAGCGCCGCATCCAATTCTGGTTCGTTGTCTTAGCCTCTTTTCTTTTGTGGTTGTTGATTCTTTATATCTTTCATTCGACTCCAATTGTTGCCAAGCCCGGGGTCAGCTTGGTAGGTGATAACCTTGCCAATTCTGTCAATTTTGGAGACTCTAATTCTGTTCTTCTGCCTGAAAATTCCAATGAAAGTGTTGACAGATTGCCTAGTAAGGGTAATTTTATTAGTGAAGAAACTGAGGATTTTGTAGAGCCTGTAAAAGATACAAATGTCAAAGATGTTGTGGTAAAGGAAAAAAATGCAAAAGAAAATTGGTTCAAGTATAAACCCTTCAGCAATTTTTCTGCTGGGGATTATGGGCTTGAAAATTTTGATCACGTAGTGGTTTCTGAGAGACAAGTGCATCTCAATAATCAAACTGGCCTTGCAGAGAATGAAGTTCAGTTTGTTAGCCAGGTTCCTAATTCAGAGACGAGTAAGGAAGAATCAGATGATGAAGTGGCTATTAGTCAGAATGGGTTTGAACCAACTGGTTCACTTTCCTTGGTGGAGAACAGAAATGAGAGCATCACCAAAGAGTCTAGTAATGAGGATGTTGATTCTGAGTCTGATTTGTGCTTGGGTAGATACATTTATGTCCATAATCTTCCTAGCCGGTTCAATGAACACTTGCTCAAGCATTGCCAGTCACTTACTAATTGGACTGATATGTGTCTCTTTACATCAAATGGGGGTCTTGGTCCTCGTCTTCCAAATTTTAACAGGGTCTACTCAAAAACTGGTTGGTTTGCCACAAACCAATTCTTGTTAGAGGTCATTTTCCACAACAGAATGAAACAGTATAAATGCTTGACAAATGACTCATCATTGGCTTCAGCAATCTTTGTACCATATTATGCTGGCCTGGATGTTTCTCGCTACCTTTGGTATTCAAACACATCAATGAGAGATGCTGCTTCTCTTGAACTTGTCAAGTGGCTCAGAGAAAAACCTGAGTGGAAAAAGATGTGGGGTAGAGATCATTTCTTAGTTGCTGGAAGGATTACTTGGGATTTCAGGAGAATGGGAAAAAATGATACTGATTGGGGTAATAAGCTTATGTTATTGCCCGAATCAAGGAACATGACGATGTTAATAATCGAATCAAGCCCTTGGGACAACATTGACTTTGCTATACCATATCCAACATACTTTCATCCTTCAAATGACAATGAAGTGTTTCAGTGGCAGCACCGAATGAGGAGGCAGAAAAGGCGGTTTTTCTTCTCTTTTGCCGGTGCTCCAAGACCTAATCTTCAAGATTCTATTCGTAATGAGATTATTGATCAGTGCCGGGCTTCGAGGAAGAAATGTAGGCTGTTGGAATGTAATGGTCGTATCAACAGGTGCTACAAGCCAGTTTATGTGATGAAAATGTTTCAAAGTTCTGTGTTCTGCTTACAACCTGCAGGGGATTCTTTCACTAGGCGGTCTACTTTTGATTCAATTTTGGCAGGGTGTATTCCTGTGTTTTTTCATCCAGGTTCAGCTTATGTCCAATACTTATGGCATTTACCAAAGGACTATACCAAATATTCAGTGCTTATACCGGCTAACGATGTCAAAAATGGGAAAGTCAGCATCGAGAAGATATTAAGTCGAATTCCAAAAGAGAAGGTGCGAGCAATGAGAGAGGCGGTTATAAGGCTGATTCCAAAGGTAATATATGCTGATCCAAGGTCTAGGTTGGTGACAGTTGAGGATGCATTTGATGTTACAGTTAAGGGAGTTCTTGATAGAGTAGAGAAAATTAGGAGGGAAATGAGGGAGGGGAAAAATTCTAGCTTTAGTTATCCAGAGGAATTGAGTTGGAAGTATAATTTGTTTGGGACATTGGGGGAGCATGAATGGGATCCTTATTTTGCTAGAACATAGAATGTAAACACTTTACAAACAGGTTACATTGTAGTTTGTACTAGTACCTAGGATTGTAATCATTGTTGTTATGCAGACACATGTATCCCCATCTTTTTTTGTCTCATTTTTTTAGTTTCTTTTGAGAGTGTTCGCCTATGATTTTGTTTGATCATACGTCTCTTTGTGTAAATCACTGATGTGCTTGGCGATAACATTCAACTATATTGTGTGGTCGTAGCAATTGAAAAGGTTTAAATGTCATTACAAATCTGTCCACTTTGGTAGGTATTTCTCTTTGACAAAATAAAAGAAAAGGCTAAATTCGATGGAGACGACACTACGTTGTTGGTACAAAAAAGAAACGACGCCACGGCAGGCTATTTGACTAACTGTAGCCGTGGATCTTGATAACTCTTAAAAACAAAATGTTATTAAAAATGTTTTTTACATGATATTATTGATGTGACAACAAATTAAATATATGATAATACAGTCACCAATTACATTCATCAATATGTTAAGACATTTGTAATAAAGTTGGTTATATCATTGATATTAATTGTAAATTACAGTGAGTCAAAAAGGGAAAAAAAAAAATTTAAATTATAGAATACAAAGAACTAAGACGGGAAGAAAGAAAAAAAATTCTCTAATAACGTGCAATCCAACCATTTCTAGCATCACCTATGTATTGGATTATTGACTGAAAAGCCATAAGCTGAAAGGAAATGTAACCATATCGTACTCTCCATTTTCAAAGCTTCTTATCTTATTGTACACCATTATTGTCAAAACTAAGTGAAAACGATCCATGGTTGTCAAATTAAACTCTTTAATAGAAATTACCCATTAAAAAAAAAGTCTTAATCCAATAACTTGAGCATATATCATCAAAATAAACGTAATACGATGGGCTGACTGCGACGTTTTGTCTCAATTAGAAATTAAAGATATAATAATATTAATTGGTACTCTCTAACAACAACCAGCGTTTGTAGTCCAACGGTTAGGATAATTGCCTTCCAAGCAATAGACCCGGGTTCGACTCCCGGCAAACGCAGCTAAGCTTTATGTCTTTTTAGCCTTTTTTTTACCTACCCAACGACGTCGTTTTAAATCCGTGTTCCAGGCACCAAAAAAAGCCACCCCAGAAAGAAGTTCAAACCAGCAAGCAAGTGCAAGCGCAACGACGACGTTTCAAAGCCGTGGCGTTACTTTCTTTCTTTCTTTCAATATTTTGTTTCTTATTCCACAAAATCCAGAACCAATCAAATCAAATCAGATCGCAGAGATAAGAAGGTGTTGTTGTTAATAATTAGCACGGGCAAAATAGATATTTACGCGGGAAAGCGAACCACAGCCTCCACTCTAATTCTAGTTCTAATATTCCAATCTTGTGGCCCAAAATGGAAAAACTCATTCGGCTCTCTCTAACCGTAAATATATCCTAACCGCACGTTTAGTTAGTTACTCTTTCCTAAAAAGCCTTTTGCCTGCCCAAGTCAACTACCACACTAGCTTAGCTTCGCTTAGCTCCCAACGGTTTGGTTTGGTTCGGTTCGGTTCGGTTGATGGCTGGCACGAGTGCCTCCTTCGTTCCGCGCGTGGTCGGATCATCTAAAGTTCTCGAACTTTCCAGAATCAACCGGCGGACCGGAGCTCCGTTCTCAGTTCGGATCTCCACCAAACCCAGCAGATCCACCACCAACTGCTCTTGCGCAAACACGGAGGCTCCCTCTTGCATCTTCGTGGGTCCCATCGAGTCCGCCAGTAAAGAAACCCTCGAAGCTCTCTATCGCCAAGTACTTTACTTTACTTTCTTTCACCTTTTTAATTCCATCACTCGCAATATTGAGCTACTTAAATTGTTAATTTCAGTTTTTTTTTTTTTTTAATAAAATATATAAACTTGAATTTGAATTTAGAAGAAAAAAAGTGATTGAAATAATTAGAAGATTTGCTGCTTTGGCATAGACATAGTCCACAATTTCTCATTAAACAATAATGCTAGGTCACAACATTTTTCACCATTTGCTAAACTGGCGAGTTTGATTGAAGTAACGTCACTTTGACGCTACTTAAGTGAAAAACTTAAGTCATTATATTTATTGTTTTTGAATTTTTGTGTGTTTAATGTGGTTCTTTTTGTTGCTGTAGGCACAGGATGCGTATTACAGTGGCAAACCTTTGATAGTGGATGACATGTTTGATAGAGTAGAGGTAAACTTGAAATTAACTCTTTTTAATGTCAATCTCTACTGAATTTATCGTTCTTGTGATTGTCTATTGGTCTATGAGGTTTAACAAATTGTTATATGATGACAGTTAAAGCTAAGGTGGTATGGTTCCAAATCAGTTGTCAAGTATCCTCGGTGTAGTCTTAGGCGGCATTCAACCTACGCAGATGCAGAGGTAATTCTCTTTTGAACATTTGTTCTTGTTCATGAATCTTTTTATGTATCCTCTGGCTGAGTGTGTCTTTTCTATCAACTCACAAACTAAGCCTGTTATAGTGCAAGAAAAGTTATTTTAATCATGCTTATAGTTACTTGTAATGCAATTAAACATATGGTTAGCCCATGCTAGCCACTCTATGTATAGCTCCAATGGTGCCAGAGCTATGTCCCAACTTAAATTCTAACATGAATATTAGTAAGTGTCAATGCCATGCCTCCCATTTGGTTCTAGGAAAGTAATAGGAGAACATTAAGCCGGAAGCAAAGATTAGTAACTATTTGAGGAGTTTTCTTTTCTTTCCAAGAACTGAAGGAGCTGCAGTGGTGGTGTTGTTTCTGATTCAGCTGAGAAATTGAAATTTATGTTCTGTTTTGATGCTTGTACCCATCTGGTTGATGGGAAATTGGTTTTTAATAATGGAATGGTTAGTTAGTGAGATATTTGAGGACATTTGTGGCATATTTGGCTTGTTAATTTGTTTTAGATTAGTTGGTGTGTAGGAGAATTGGGTTTTCTCCGCTTTGAATATTTAGTGATATGGTGTAGGGCAGGAAGATATATCACAGGTTTTTGCATTAGCGAGCATATGGGTCCTGTTTCTTGCATTTGGAAGCTCTGCTTGTATTGTGCCTATGATCTACACTGTTGGCCAAGCAAATCAACATGCATTCAGTTCAGGATTTTACTATGGCATTCAAGCATCCACATTAGAATTTCTTTCCGTGGTGAATGGCATTCTCTTCATGGCATTGGGGTCTGTGATTGGATACCCAATTGCATCAGCTTCAGGTAATAAATTGTTATTTATAAAGCCTTGGATAAGAATTTAAGAAAATAAAGGCACTTTAGTTTATCTCAATGTCAGGAGTTTCCTCACCATGTACCATTAATATTCTTTGGGTTTTATGGATCATTCTAATCTGGAAATTCAGAAAATAATACCTGTAATATGGTTATTGTTATTATTGATCCAAATATCATCATTACTCATGCACTCATTCTTGCAGTTAAAGTGCTTCAAGGCCTGTGGAGGAATGACTTGGTAGCACTTAAAGGGGCATGCCCAAATTGCGGGGAGGAGGTCAGTCTATCATAGGGTTGTGTTAATCTGAAAGTTCATATGAGCTTCTTTTTCTTTTCTTTTTCTTTTTTTTTTTTCTTTTCTCTATAACTTGTCACTGTACCTGTATTTCATCTTATCCAATGAAAAAAGCTATGTTTCAACTTCCAGGTCACCCATTGTCAATAATATAAGCATGTTTCTGCAGGTGTTTGCATTTGTGAAACCAAATCAGACTAATAACAGTCCCCATAGGGCAGATTGTCATGTTTGTGAATGCTTATTGGAATTCCGCACCAAGGTTGAGGTAGTCTAGTTTGCTTCTATTTCTCATGCTAGAAAATTTATGCACCTCAAATTTGTATTTTTATCTTGTTATACTTCTAATGAGAAACAAAGAGAAGACAACAATTCTAAGATTTGAGAGGATTTTTGGCTAAGAGTCTTGTAGTTCAGTAACAATGTCTGGTCTCTTTACAAGGAGAACTAGGATTCAAGTCTACCCTCCCCCACTTATTGTATTAATTGAATTATTAAAACTAATAATAATAATAATAATAGGATTTTGGATTAACAAGGAAAATCAGGCAAAGAATTTTGAATTATTTTGGGGTTTAAGAGGAATTGAAATGACTAGGAACGGTCTATCCAAATGGAAATGACTTGGAAAGGACAGTGCACATACTGCTACATATATATCATGTATGTAGGTGTTGAGGTCTTAGACATACTAGTGTCTGTGATGTCTCATTGTTAGTGGCCGGCTGGCTGCATCAGTTCTGAAAGTTGTATTTCTTAGGTCTTTACAGTGAAAATGCGTTGCCTTGTTGGCTTTGTGAAATCTTCTGATTATTTAGTAGTGGACACAAAAAAGATGTTCCTTATAACAGTTTTAATGTTTATGCTAATTTTTTGTCTACATTGAGCGTCAAAAGTTTATAAAACAGCTTGTCTCATATATTAGCTTATTGATATTTTGTGCAGCGATCGGTTTCAAGACTAGGTACAGGATGGGTTTACGGCCGGGTATACCTTGTTTCACGAAGAGGCAGAAATCGGCGTCAGAAATGGGTTTAAGATCTATGCCCAGTATATTAGATCTCAGAAGATTTATGTGAAGTAAAACTATTCTTTACTTTTTTTCTAGGGTGAAATGGTGGTTAATCCTAACAAAGATTCATTTTGCTACATGTCAGTAGACAGCTGGACTTCATATATTGTAATTAACAACAAATAAGATTCTCTTCGAGATTCAAGTTATAGTGAAGTGCCATACATTCAGAAAAGCAATAGCTATTTTGGTTCTTCAGGTTTCTTTTCATGGGATTGTTAGCTAGTTAATTAAAGGTATCATAGTCATGCTCATGGAACCCCATCCACGACTTTGCTTGTATGAGTCCTACGTTTGTTGTTGCCATAATAATAATAGGATTTTGGATTAACAAGGAAAATCAGGCAAAGAATTTTGAATTATTTTGGGGTTTAAGAGGAATTGAAATGACTAGGAACGGTCTATCCAAATGGAAATGACTTGGAAAGGACAGTGCACATACTGCTACATATATATCATGTATGTAGGTGTTGAGGTCTTAGACATACTAGTGTCTGTGATGTCTCATTGTTAGTGGCCGGCTGGCTGCATCAGTTCTGAAAGTTGTATTTCTTAGGTCTTTACAGTGAAAATGCGTTGCCTTGTTGGCTTTGTGAAATCTTCTGATTATTTAGTAGTGGACACAAAAAAGATGTTCCTTATAACAGTTTTAATGTTTATGCTAATTTTTTGTCTACATTGAGCGTCAAAAGTTTATAAAACAGCTTGTCTCATATATTAGCTTATTGATATTTTGTGCAGCGATCGGTTTCAAGACTAGGTACAGGATGGGTTTACGGCCGGGTATACCTTGTTTCACGAAGAGGCAGAAATCGGCGTCAGAAATGGGTTTAAGATCTATGCCCAGTATATTAGATCTCAGAAGATTTATGTTAAGTAAAACTATTCTTTACTCTTTTTCTAGGGTGAAATGGTGGTTAATCCTAACAAAGATTCATTTTGCTACATGTCAGTAGACAGCTGGACTTCATATATTGTAATTAACAACAAATAAGATTCTCTTCGAGATTCAAGTTATAGTGAAGTGCCATACATTCAGAAAAGCAATAGCTATTTTGGTTCTTCAGGTTTCTTTTCATGGGATTGTTAGCTAGTTAATTAAAGGTATCATAGTCATGCTCATGGAACCCCATCCACGACTTTGCTTGTATGAGTCCTACGTTTGTTGTTGCCGTTTCCAAATAGTATAGAACTTGTAGTTATGTTGCATTCATACATGGATATTGAGTGGCGAAGATTAAAATAAGGGCAACACTGGTTTTATGTAAGATTGCGTCTTTTTATGAATGGCCCTTAGCACATTCATTAAACAATGAACTTAGAAGCTTGGACCTTTATGCCAATCTGTATGGTTGAGTAATTATTTTTTTCAGTCTTTGATCTGTAGTTCCAAATCCCAAAATTTTGGGAAATCCAACTTTGGAGAAATGATGGCCTGTAGATAATTTTATCATGCTATGGTAAAACAAGAGGCATTGTTGGCCTCCCAAAGCATGATTACCACCAAGAATTCCAGTAATCACGAGATGCTCAGTTGGCTGGACTGGTTTGGCTGCCAAGTGCCAACCCACAATGTAACATGTAGTTGGTGATATAGCTTGCAATCTTTCTTCTTTCTTTTTTTCCCCTTAAAATTGGTAGATTACAAACCCACCCAATGAGTAGGTTCATGAGTGTTGAACCTACGGCCTCACTCTCCCTCTAAAACTTATAAGAAGAGGAGGTGAAAGTTGAGTCAGACCTTATTAGCAATCGTTATTTACCGAGTCAAAAATTGTACACAATTCTACTTATAGAATGGAGTCAAAATTGTAAACAATTCCACTTATAGAACGGCAGGCACTAACCGCACAGGCATGAATGCAGACTTCACTGCCTGGAAGAAAATGTGGTCAAATCTCAGTTGCACAATCTGCCTAAAGGTGTGCTAAAATGGCAGTCAAATTAACTAATGGAGAAAATGAAACTCTAGCTCCCACAACATATTCTAAAAACCCATTACCAATGGCTTGTCATTAGATCTTGACAAAAGGTAAATGAACCAATATTACATGAAAACTGCAGAGAACCAGAATATACTAACTTGGTAACACAACAAGACTGCACCAACATTATGTTAAGATTAAAGACAAAAAAAACCAAAGAAAAACAGGGTTTTAGGACAGAGTTCTATTGCACTTACCTGAAACACACACTACAACTGACCAGGTCCGAAGTCCACAAGTTGTTTTCCCATCAACCATGGCAAGTTTATGAAAAACCTTTTGATGTTTCTACATTTAACTTACTTACCTAAAGGAGCATGAGAGAGAGAGAGAGAGAGAGAGAGGGTATTTCCCAATATAAGTATATCAAATGAATTATTCACAGTTTAACCACCAGAACTTTGCTAGAGTAATTTTATTTATGGCTGTGATAATCATCAGGAGTGTGACCCACAATTTGCTACACTGAATGGGATATTGCAGCAACGAACCTTGATTCAAGCATCTAGTTTCTATGAAGCAAAACTAAAATCTTGCAATCGACATTAAACAAAAAAATAAAATAAAGGCAAATGAGAGTCAGAAATTTTCTCATTGTTCTCAGGGCACAAGCCATGGTGTGTAATGTAACCAAGACCGTTCATACATCACTAATGACAAAGAAGATGGTAGCTGAATCGTTGGCACCTAGTCAATCAGAAGTGTCCCAAGCTGTATACAAGAATCCACGACAGCTGAAAAACAGGAGCAAACTGTCAGGCACAGCACAAACCCCCTCTCCCTTTCATAAATATATCCATAAAAGCTTCATATATCTATTTGTGTGTGTGTGTGTGAGAGAGAGAGAGAGAGAGATCAAAGTACCAGAAAGAGACTTATGGAAGCAAAAAGCCCCTCCTGAAGGAGGGCTCCATGACCACCAAAATCTTCTTCATCAACCTTTAGTATCATCGCATAATAACCATATATGATCCCGGTAGATATCAAAAGGAATCTGCAAATCCATAATCAGCACATAAGGTTCTCCAATGATAAAAAATGAAACATTAATTAAAATCAAAATCTGCTGACCATAAGAGTTGGCAATACCATGTGTCAGCCCCCCCCATGAGCTACTTAAATTGTTAATTTCAGTTTTTTTTTTTTTTTAATAAAATAAAATAAAATATATAAACTTGAATTTGAATTTAGAAGAAAAAAAGTGATTGAAATAATTAGAAGATTTGCTGCTTTGGCATAGACATAGTCCACAATTTCTCATTAAACAATAATGCTAGGTCACAACATTTTTCACCATTTGCTAAACTGGCGAGTTTGATTGAAGTAACGTCACTTTGACGCTACTTAAGTGAAAAACTTAAGTCATTATATTTATTGTTTTTGAATTTTTGTGTGTTTAATGTGGTTCTTTTTGTTGCTGTAGGCACAGGATGCGTATTACAGTGGCAAACCTTTGATAGTGGATGACATGTTTGATAGAGTAGAGGTAAACTTGAAATTAACTCTTTTTAATGTCAATCTCTACTGAATTTATCGTTCTTGTGATTGTCTATTGGTCTATGAGGTTTAACAAATTGTTATATGATGACAGTTAAAGCTAAGGTGGTATGGTTCCAAATCAGTTGTCAAGTATCCTCGGTGTAGTCTTAGGCGGCATTCAACCTACGCAGATGCAGAGGTAATTCTCTTTTGAACATTTGTTCTTGTTCATGAATCTTTTTATGTATCCTCTGGCTGAGTGTGTCTTTTCTATCAACTCACAAACTAAGCCTGTTATAGTGCAAGAAAAGTTATTTTAATCATGCTTATAGTTACTTGTAATGCAATTAAACATATGGTTAGCCCATGCTAGCCACTCTATGTATAGCTCCAATGGTGCCAGAGCTATGTCCCAACTTAAATTCTAACATGAATATTAGTAAGTGTCAATGCCATGCCTCCCATTTGGTTCTAGGAAAGTAATAGGAGAACATTAAGCCGGAAGCAAAGATTAGTAACTATTTGAGGAGTTTTCTTTTCTTTCCAAGAACTGAAGGAGCTGCAGTGGTGGTGTTGTTTCTGATTCAGCTGAGAAATTGAAATTTATGTTCTGTTTTGATGCTTGTACCCATCTGGTTGATGGGAAATTGGTTTTTAATAATGGAATGGTTAGTTAGTGAGATATTTGAGGACATTTGTGGCATATTTGGCTTGTTAATTTGTTTTAGATTAGTTGGTGTGTAGGAGAATTGGGTTTTCTCCGCTTTGAATATTTAGTGATATGGTGTAGGGCAGGAAGATATATCACAGGTTTTTGCATTAGCGAGCATATGGGTCCTGTTTCTTGCATTTGGAAGCTCTGCTTGTATTGTGCCTATGATCTACACTGTTGGCCAAGCAAATCAACATGCATTCAGTTCAGGATTTTACTATGGCATTCAAGCATCCACATTAGAATTTCTTTCCGTGGTGAATGGCATTCTCTTCATGGCATTGGGGTCTGTGATTGGATACCCAATTGCATCAGCTTCAGGTAATAAATTGTTATTTATAAAGCCTTGGATAAGAATTTAAGAAAATAAAGGCACTTTAGTTTATCTCAATGTCAGGAGTTTCCTCACCATGTACCATTAATATTCTTTGGGTTTTATGGATCATTCTAATCTGGAAATTCAGAAAATAATACCTGTAATATGGTTATTGTTATTATTGATCCAAATATCATCATTACTCATGCACTCATTCTTGCAGTTAAAGTGCTTCAAGGCCTGTGGAGGAATGACTTGGTAGCACTTAAAGGGGCATGCCCAAATTGCGGGGAGGAGGTCAGTCTATCATAGGGTTGTGTTAATCTGAAAGTTCATATGAGCTTCTTTTTCTTTTCTTTTTCTTTTTTTTTTTTCTTTTCTCTATAACTTGTCACTGTACCTGTATTTCATCTTATCCAATGAAAAAAGCTATGTTTCAACTTCCAGGTCACCCATTGTCAATAATATAAGCATGTTTCTGCAGGTGTTTGCATTTGTGAAACCAAATCAGACTAATAACAGTCCCCATAGGGCAGATTGTCATGTTTGTGAATGCTTATTGGAATTCCGCACCAAGGTTGAGGTAGTCTAGTTTGCTTCTATTTCTCATGCTAGAAAATTTATGCACCTCAAATTTGTATTTTTATCTTGTTATACTTCTAATGAGAAACAAAGAGAAGACAACAATTCTAAGATTTGAGAGGATTTTTGGCTAAGAGTCTTGTAGTTCAGTAACAATGTCTGGTCTCTTTACAAGGAGAACTAGGATTCAAGTCTACCCTCCCCCACTTATTGTATTAATTGAATTATTAAAACTAATAATAATAATAATAATAGGATTTTGGATTAACAAGGAAAATCAGGCAAAGAATTTTGAATTATTTTGGGGTTTAAGAGGAATTGAAATGACTAGGAACGGTCTATCCAAATGGAAATGACTTGGAAAGGACAGTGCACATACTGCTACATATATATCATGTATGTAGGTGTTGAGGTCTTAGACATACTAGTGTCTGTGATGTCTCATTGTTAGTGGCCGGCTGGCTGCATCAGTTCTGAAAGTTGTATTTCTTAGGTCTTTACAGTGAAAATGCGTTGCCTTGTTGGCTTTGTGAAATCTTCTGATTATTTAGTAGTGGACACAAAAAAGATGTTCCTTATAACAGTTTTAATGTTTATGCTAATTTTTTGTCTACATTGAGCGTCAAAAGTTTATAAAACAGCTTGTCTCATATATTAGCTTATTGATATTTTGTGCAGCGATCGGTTTCAAGACTAGGTACAGGATGGGTTTACGGCCGGGTATACCTTGTTTCACGAAGAGGCAGAAATCGGCGTCAGAAATGGGTTTAAGATCTATGCCCAGTATATTAGATCTCAGAAGATTTATGTGAAGTAAAACTATTCTTTACTCTTTTTCTAGGGTGAAATGGTGGTTAATCCTAACAAAGATTCATTTTGCTACATGTCAGTAGACAGCTGGACTTCATATATTGTAATTAACAACAAATAAGATTCTCTTCGAGATTCAAGTTATAGTGAAGTGCCATACATTCAGAAAAGCAATAGCTATTTTGGTTCTTCAGGTTTCTTTTCATGGGATTGTTAGCTAGTTAATTAAAGGTATCATAGTCATGCTCATGGAACCCCATCCACGACTTTGCTTGTATGAGTCCTACGTTTGTTGTTGCCCTTTCCAAATAGTATAGAACTTGTCCCATCAAAAAAAAAAAAAAAAAAAATAGTATAGAACTTGTAGTTATGTTGCATTCATACATTGATATTGAGTGGCGAAGATTAAAATAAGGGCAACACTGGTTTTATGTAAGATTGCGTCTTTTTATGAATGGCCCTTAGCACATTCATTAGACAATGAACTTAGAAGCTTGGACCTTTATGCCAATCTGTATGGTTGAGTAATTATTTTTTTCAGTCTTTGATCTGTAGTTCCAAATCCCAAAATTTTGGGAAATCCAACTTTGGAGAAATGATGGCCTGTAGATAATTTTATCATGCTATGGTAAAACAAGAGGCATTGTTGGCCTCCCAAAGCATGATTACCACCAAGAATTCCAGTAATCACGAGGTGCTCAGTTGGCTGGACTGGTTTGGCTGCCAAATGCCAACCCACAATGTAACATGTAGTTGGTGATATAAGCTTGCAATCTTTCTTCTTTCTTTTTTTCCCCTTAAAATTGGTAGATTACAAACCCACCCAATGAGTGTTGAACCTACGGCCTCACTCTCCCTCTAAAACTTATAAGAAGAGGAGGTGAAAGTTGGGTCAGACCTTATTAGCAATCGTTATTTACCAAGTCAAAAATTGTACACAATTCTACTTATAGAATGGAGTCAAAATTGTACACAATTCTACTTATAGAATGGCAGGCACTAACCGCACAGGCATGAATACAGACTTCACTGCCTGGAATAAAATGTGGTCAAATCTCAGTTGCACAATCTGCCTACAGGTGTGCCAAAACGGCAGTCAAATCAACTAATGGAGAAAATGAAACTCTAGCTCCCACAACATATTCTAAAAACCCATTACCAATGGCTTGTCATTAGATCTTGACAAAAGGTAAATGAACCAATATTACATGAAAAGTGCAGAGAACCAGAATATACTAACTTGGTAACACAACAAGACTGCACCAACATTATGCTAAGATGAAAGACAAGAAAAAAAACAAAGAAAAACAGGGTTTTAGCACAGCGTTCTATTGCACTTACCTGAAACACACACTACAACTGACCAGGTCCGAAGCCCACAAGTTGTTTTCCCATCAACCATGGCAAGTGTATGAAAAACCTTTTGATGTTTCTACATTTAACTTACTTACCTAAAGGAGCATGAGAGAGAGAGAGAGAGAGAGAGAGAGAGAGAGAGAGGGTATTTCCCAATATAAGTATATCAAATGAATTATTCACAGTTTAACCACCAGAACTTTGCTAGAGTAATTTTATTTATGGCTGTGATAATCATCAGGAGTGTGACCCACAATTTGCTACACTGAATGGGATATTGCAGTAACGAACCTTGATTCAAGCATCTAGTTTCTATGAAGCAAAACTAAAATCTTGCAATCGAAATTAAACAAAAAAAAAATCAAAATAAAGGCAAATGAGAGTCAGAAATTTTCTCATTGTTCTCAGGGCACAAGCCATGGTGTGTAATGTAACCAAGACCGTTCATACATCACTAATGACAAAGAAGATGGTAGCTGAATCGTTGGCACCTAGTCAATCAGAAGTGTCCCAAGCTGTATACAAGAATCCACGACAGCTGAAAAACAGGAGCAAACTGTCAGGCACAGCACAAACCCCCTCTCCCTTTGATAAATATATCCATAAAAGCTTCATATATCTATTTGTGTGTGTGTGTGTGTGTGTGTGTGTGTGTGTGAGAGAGAGAGAGAGATCAAAGTACCAGAAAGAGACTTATGGAAGCAAAAAGCCCCTCCTGAAGGAGGGCTCCATGACCACCAAAATCTTCTTCATCAACCTTTAGTATCATCGCATAATAACCATATATGATCCCAGTAGATATCAAAAGGAATCTGCAAATCCATAATCAGCACATAAGGTTCTCCAATGATAAAAAATGAAACATTAATTAAAATCAAAATCTGTTGACCATAAGAGTTGGCAATACCATGTGTCAGCCCCCCAGGGGGGGGGTGTGGCACCACAACATCTCCATGCACCTAAATTCAAACATATCTACTAAACAATCCTAATTTATAATTCTAAAGTCAACAATATCTATCAAATTGTCCTCTCCAATATACAAGCGGAAGTTTCCACAAAAAGTGGCAGCCACACAGCACATCTTCCTAAAGATCAGGATAAAAAGAATGGGCCTCACCACACCATAGCTGGTTCCAAATACTAAATATTTCCCTTCTCTTCACTTCAAAAGTAATTAAAATTTAATACATCTCACTAACCTTGCATTTGAGTATTCAAATACTACAACCATAAAAACACTGTGCAGCTTTGTTTCACACTGTATATTGCAAAATCACCTTCCTCCACTGCTTCAACACTCTGAAATCTGAAGCTCCACACCACTCACTTAAAAGGTCCTCTTGACAGCAAAAGTTGAACAGAGTTCCAAAACCAATCACATTTAAAGCTCATGTGACTCCAATTCACTTGTCCTTGCTGTTCAAAATGTAAACTATAATTCACAGAGAAGGTCCCTTTAAAACCTTACTGTATTTGCTGCAAGGATGGTACCGAATTAGGTAAAGAAAGTAGGTTGGCAGAATAGCAATCAAACTTCTTACCAAGAATAGTCTCTCCACCCATTGATAAGACCCTAATTTTCAGAATTCAAATTTCCTTTGTCACTACTAGGGACAGATTCTTATATAGAAGTTGCTTTGATCAAAGCTCATGGTGACAAACCAACACATGTAGAGGGGAAATCACTCACTCCATGATCCAAAAAGGCAATCCAGAAACCATAAACCCCACACAATAAATGGGCTATCTTAGAAATTATCAACTCAATTTCAAGAATTCTTGAATCCTTTGCCTGGAAGTTTATCCTAAGATCTCTCTATGGATGCCACATTCACATGAATCCCAAGCATCTGCATATATCCTTCATTTATTGCCAACTTCATAGATCTGTCTATTAAAAAGTATGTCTTTTGTTAGATCATATGTACCTAATTAATTTTGGTTATAATTCATATATTATGATTCCTGAGACACCCTTTTGACCTCTAATTGTCCATGCAACACCTTCAGCATGAAACATATCAAAGATTACAAAATCAGTAAGTTTCTATCACAAATGACCCAACGAAAACACTTCACCTAGTGTAAATTTAATGGAAGGCCATAGTCTAAAGATTTCACAAAGTAATTTCTGTGACTATTTCTTAAGCATCATAACTCTGACCTATAGACGAGAACAACAAGAGTTCTAGACAGTTGCAACCCCTTCCCCATACCCTAAACATGAGCAGCAGCCAAATAAATGAAATATGGCTCAATATTCATGTAACTTATGGAGTCACCTTTTCTACATGAAGACTCTCCAATACAGGATGCTTGATCAAGAATTCATTCCTCAACTTAATTGTGTGATTACAAAATATGACTCATCAACTGCAGGATAAATGTGCATTAAAATATCAACCAAATATCCGAGACTGGTGGCATATACACCAGCACGTTCATGTCAAAGATCCAAATGACACTTTCAGGCCTGCATAATGAACCAGGTGATACAAAATCCTCATATGATCATTATCTATCATCAAATTTCAATATAGATTATTTTGATAAGATCATTGAATTTCAATAATGATAATTTATAGCTATGAACTTGACAATGAAATCTGATCGATATGTCAATCACAACCAAAAACCAAACAAGGGTACAGCATACCTATTTACTCAAGTACACTCCTAAGAACATATTTAAAAGCATCCTATTGGGTCTTTCAATCTTTTAAAGTTGATAAAAATTTCGATCAACACAAATGCATGATATCAAAGCTTCATCTACATGAACTAACTAGCAAAGAAGAAAAAACCAAGAGAGAGATACGCAAAAGAAACAAAGTAAAAGGTAACTAAAAAGACCCACTTTTTCAAACGAATATTACAGATTAAGAAAGCGTGCGAGCATCAACTTACGCAATAAACCATACGCCCCCAACCACAGGTATGACACCCCATAGTAAGCCACATACAAGGGCCACTGCTTGTCGAATCCAATGCAACACATCTCCCAATTGATCCTGTGCCAAATGAATTGCAAAGTCATTCAATGTATACAATCACCAATAAAAGTAGATAATTACATTCATTTGTATCTAAAAATGGACAAATGGGGTTGCCCATCAAGCAATCTGAAGCTATAAAGATGTGCCAGGCATTTTCTGCTCACTGTATTCAACTTGTTGACCATTTTCAAACTTCGTTTCCATAAATGCAACACTCACATTAATACTATAAATTTAGAAAGAAAAAAAATCAAACAAAAACCCAAATCCAAAATTGAAGAACAAATACGATCCTATTGCCCCCACACTCCAAATCTCACACCCAAATGTATACAAGTCGTAAAAATTCCTCTCTTTTTTTTTTTTTTCTAAATTCCTTTATTTCCCATTATTTCTCACATTCAAACTCAAACAACAACATGAAGAAAAAGATTGAAAGTTGAAAAAATTTTACCTTGTCCCAAGAGGCATCTGGATCCAACAACTTGGCGAGTTTGAACGGAGACAAGTGACCGTTCTGGTGATTTTGCTGTTGAAGATTGAATTTCACTGATTTCCCTTCTTTCATTCCGACCAACCCAACTCTATATATTTCACAAATAACTCGAAGTTGCAATCTTTGATTGATAATAGTTTAGTTTGATGGTGAGGAGCAGAGCTCGTTTAGGGTTTTGGATTTGACACAGAATATGAGAGAGAGAGAGAGAGAGAGAGAGTATTGGAGTGTGTTAATGATAACTTTTTTTTAATATGATTGGAAGTGATTTTTACTTTTTTTTAGTTAAAAATAACGACAACAATTTTGTTTTTGTTTTTGCATGTTGTGGGGTCAAAAGAAAGAGAAAAGTGTTGTGATCTGATTTGTAAATATCCCTGTTCTGCCCTGCTGGACGGCACGTGATCGAGATCTGTTTTGCTGTTCCGCCCATCATTAAAATTTCAGAGAAAACTAGTTGTGTCCGGCTTGATATTTAGTTTATCTAGAAGTTTTTTTTTTTTTTTTTAATAGAATAGAGTAATTAATTATTTTAATAATAATAAATAATTTAGTTTATCTAGAAGTTTTTTTTTTTTTTTAATAGAATAGAGTAATTAATTATTTTAATAATAATAAATTACTTATATAATAAAAATATATAAGGTGTAAAATGAATACTGTAGGGTTCTTTTTTTGGTAGCCCAAGCCCAAAAGATATGGGTTCAAAGCCCAGCGAACCCAGGACAATAGATTTGTAGAGAGTGGACGAGAGAGCTAGACTAGTTATGAAGTACACAATGGCTAGCTAGGTTACTTGCAGGGATGATAACATGAACTAATGCTTGAACAACTCCATGCATGAATGTCCGAAGAGATGTTTTATTAAGTGAACCATGATTACAACATTCAAAGCTACAACAAAACTTTTCTCTCTCTTCCCTGTCTCCTATTATCAGGGACCCTTCTTCTTTATATAGCCTCCTCTCCTATCATCTCCATCGTCCACCTGTTCTTCATCTGCGTATCTACTCAAGTGCATGTCACGTCATGTGTCCACTTTAGTCCTTTGTGAGTGGCGGTAGCCGAGGTTACTCTGTTCAGGGATCTTCTCCACATAAATGCGGCCAGAAAAACTGTTGCAGTGCATTAAATACGGTGGTAGCAGCTTTTCCTTTAGATATTTTTTAGTTCTGATCATCTCCGGATCCACCCCAGGGCTTATCATTATCAGGAATTGTTAGGAAAATTATTCGGACCTTCCACACGTTTGTTTGATCAAGGCTATTTGTGGCCGAGGAGTAAGACGTCTTCGGACCAGTGATGACCTCCTCGGACAGTACTCCCCCTTTGCTTCTGGGCTCCCTGCTTCAGATGGGCCGCCCCAACTACATATTGTTTCTCGGAAATATAATAGTCCTTAACAGGGTGTCCTGGGCCCATTAAGTAGTTCTGGGTTTTTCCCCCCACAAATACTATATTTTATTTTTAAAATGTTGGTAATAGAATTTTACTTGAAGTCAATTTAGGTAATAGAGTTTAATCTAACATTTAATAAGTTACTTTAGATTTTGATAATAGAGTTTAATCTAAGGTAAACAATCTTATAACAATTAATGACAATATAGACACTTTTTTTTTAATAGGAGATAATATAGACACTTGTTATAAAGAGGTACAACTACAATTTCTAGAACCCAAATTTTATTATACATAGTATATGATATATGATGATATTTTTGTATCAATAAGTCTAGATAAATTTTTTAACATTGTTCATACCCATTAAGGAGATAATATAGACACTTGTTATAAAGAGGTACAACTACAATTTCTAGAACCTAAATTTTATTATACATAGTATATGATATATGATGATATTTTTGTATCAATAAGTCTAGATAAATTTTTTAACATTGTTCATAACCATTAAGGTAATAAGTTGTATTAGTGAACAATAAAGATAATGTCAATAATAACCTCAATAAAAGTTGATGATGCAAAGAAAATTAGTTGGCTGAATGTTCCGGGTTTTAATGGGCTAGTGATTGCTTGGAAGGCTTGAAAAGAAAAGGATACAAGATCAAAGGTAACCAGGATGAACTGGCCAAAAACCCTCTAATGTTTAAGTTAGTTTTTTATCTGAAACTTTAGAATTCCATCTTTAGGAGTAGTGAATACTTACTTCCATTTGATGTGGATGAGTGCTTATATAGTGTGCTTTGGAGTGGTTACTTATCTCGTAACTTCCCCAATATTTGTAGAAGTTAAAAGGTCCAAACTTAACTTCCACAACCGCTATAAGAGTTAGAATGTTCAATCTTATCTTCTACAACTGTCATTAGAAGTTAAGTACTTCGTAGGAAGTTATAGCGATGAACCAGGATCTTGCTTATGTTTCAAAATATTAACACGTGGTCCAATTCACAAGCTTTTGTAGATAAATTTTTTTGGAAATTTCCTAAGTGTTGGGGGTCATCCAAATGCTTTCCTGATGGACGACCCTCATGCCCATGGACGACCATCCTACTAGGAATGACCATTCCTATCCTTCTGACCTAGATGACTCTCATGGACAAATTGGAGTTAATTCAATTTTTAGTTCACCATCAATTGCCCCCTTGTCCAAGAGTCGTCCAGAGTGCTGTAAAATTTACTGCTGTTCTTTGGACATGTGTCTTTACGTTAGTAGTTAGAGGTCGTGCCACATGTCATGACCTCATTGGTGACTAGTTGCGTCAATTTAACTTTTCAAGGAATATGCCTCGTGGCATTCTCTGGTTGGTCGAGTCGATTCAGATGCCAAATTTCACTATCTATAAATAGTAGAATTCCTCTCCTACCCTTCACATTTCCTAAATTTTCTCCCTTGACATTCGTCGTCCAGTGCCTCGTTTAGAGGTATTTCTGTGTCTTTAGTCCTCCTTTGTCTAGAGCCAGGTATTCTCTTCATCCTCGTTTTTTAGGTTTTCCTTCAAATTTCTTCAAGATGTCTGAGATTGTCGTTTCTTTGTCCAGTAATAGTGTTGATAAGGCGATAGACGAATACCATGACACTACTAGTTATAGTGATTCTAGTAGCGGTAGTAGTAGTAGTAGTAACAGTAGTAGTAAGGAGAACACCACGGACGAGCAATACACGTCTGGTGTTCCTGGGTTCCTTTAGAGGTTTTTAAGGAACATCTTAGGATGAGGGTAGCTTCCGGGTCTCGAGCTGGTACCTCGACAAGTGTTCCTCCATCCATTCCTTTAGACAAGGTAGAGATAGTATACAATTGTGCTGTAGGCATCCATTCCAAGACAGATGAAAGGAGACTTACTTCTCTTAGGAGTTGGTATCAAATTCTAAACGACCTTAACTCTAGGTTAGCCATCCGTGGGGAATGGAGTTGTAACTCTCGCTTTGGAATAGGCATTTATGAAGCTTACCTTCTAGGGGGACTTAGGTTATCCCTTAATGCCTTCTCTGGGGAGTTACTTACCAGGTTAGGTTTAGGAATATATCAGTTTAATCCTAATGCATGGAGGCTGGTCGTCTCTATGCAAGTTTTGTGGAGGGAAGTGTTTGAAGGGGATCGTCCTCTTACTATGGATGAGTTCCTCTATTGCTACAAACCCTTAGAGATTAACCAGTCCCTTGGCTTTTATCATTTCACAGCTAGGGGCAAAGATTGTAGATTAATAAAATCACTTGTAACATCTGATAGAAACTGGAAGACGGAGTTTTTCTTCATTTCTGGTTTCTGGTCTGGACACCCTATTGAGGTTGGCAGGGATCCATTTTCCCGCTATATTGGAGAGTTGGGGAACCTTCGTCCTGAAGGTATGTGTTGTTGTTGTTGTTTTTTTTTTTTTAACGTCTAACCCCCCCCCCTCCCCTTTTTTATAGCTATTAGACGACCGTCTTTGAACAGATTCTTCCTTGACCGCGTCTAGAGAGCTCGTCTATTCGCTAATAGGAGCTTCTATTCTTTAGTCACCCTTCAACGTCTTACAACCTGGGGACTTGGTCCTGAACCATCTTCTAAAGCTATAGCTCACAAGCTCACTATTCATAGACATGAGTTTTTTCTTAGGAGTTTATTTGAGTATTATTTGAGTTTTACCCTTTAGCTAAATTTTAATATTTTTCACCATGAAAGAAAATAAAGGAAAGGGGGTAGTGAACGAGGAAACCTTACCTGAGACGGAGTCTCAACCTTGTCCTTCTGTTAGGGATAAAAGAAAAAATTTGTCAAGGACAGTTGACTTGGAAAATCTTCCAAGTTGCCGCAAGAAGAAGAAGGCGAAGAATAGGTCGTCCAAGCTTGGGGTTGTCAAGCCTGACCTTCCTATTCCTCCTACCTCTCAACAACCATCCATCCAAGTCCATGATATAGACTCGTCTGTGCTCGTTGAAGTCACCCCATCCAAGACCATTACACCTACCTCATCTCAACCTTCTCAAACGGTTCCTATGAATCTTGTTGAAAATGAAGATTTGGCTTGGGAACAGTTTCAGAATGCCGTGACTAATGAGGACGTGGCTGCATGCTATGACATGTCCTTGAAAGAATTTGAACATTCTACTGTTCATGATCTCTTCAAGGTATGTAATTTCACTTTTGCCTCGTCTTGTCATTTTTACATTTTTCTTGTCTAACAAGATTTCCTCTTCTTTTTTTTAAGGCAATGTCAAAGTTCATCACAGCGTCCAAGCAGGCCACAAAAATGGACAAGAAAAGGATCCAGCTTGAGACAAGGATCCAGGAGGTTAAAGATGACTGCAGAGGCTGGGCTTAAGTGGTAGCTAAGGCTACAGACGAGGCCAAGGAACTGAAAAACCTTGTCAAAGAGCTTAAGGCTAACATTGTCAGAAAGGACACCCGTCTTAACCACCTTTAGAAGAGGAATGATGAGCTGAGCACGCTTCTTAAGAATGCCAAAGAGTACATTGTGGCAGAGTTCAGAGCCTCCAAACAGTTCACTGATCTTTTGGACACGAACTATGCTACTGGTTTGGAAGATTTTCTTATGGATGCTATGGAATACTTCCCTGAAGTTGACTTTAGCTCCATTAAGCTCAACCTTGGTGCTGCAAGTTCTCTCCTCCAAATGAGTTCTGAAGATGTTAATATTGAGGACGATACTTCCACCCAACCTCAGGACAGGCCTAACATTGGGGATAACCCCCCACAGTAAAGATGTGAAATTTTACCGTCTTAGTTTCTTCTTCTTTTTTATGAGGTCCGTTGTTTTGGACCATTTGAATTTATCCAAGTACATTTTACTCGTCTATAATCTTTACGACGAGCTTCCAAATAGTTGCCTTTTAGGCTTTACTTTATAAGGGTTTTTGGACAGTGGTCGTCTACCATTTTCTAAACTTTTATGAATGAATGTTTATTTCCATCACTTTTTTATTTACTATTGAACATGTTGTTGTATAGAGGAATTTTTCTTTATTTACATCATCCATTATACTGGTTTTAAGTGTGGTCCGTCCACTCATAAAGGTATTTGGCTCGTCCATGTTAAGAATTTCCTCATGTTCAACATTTTCACCTTTCTTTAAATTTTGCAAGTATAACTCATCATATGAATGGGATAGGTTTTACCAGCTTTAATCGTCTAGAGACGTGACGACTGGTTCTATTTTTCGTCCATAGGACTTATCTTTAGGCAAGACGTTTTCAATTTTTACTCGTCCAAAGATTGGATTGTTTTAGCTGGTTATATTTATCCATGGATTTTGAATATTCTTGTGCACACATTTTCTCTTCCAGTGGTTGGATGAAGATGTTTAAGGGTTTACCTTGCCTATTGGTCAGACGAATATACCTTAAGCTTATTCCTTTACTTTATACATATTTCAAGGAAAGCATATAGACGTTACATCCCCGCGTCTAGAGATTTTATTCGTCTTGGGCTTTTAGCCTTTCTTGTGGATTAGTTTTGATGAGAACTTTAACAACATGAGAATTTGGAAATTCACACAACCTTACATACATTGGAAATCCAAACCATATTTACAAAACATTGTCCACAAATTCTGGCACATGCTTAGAAGCTGATGCCTTTAGGGAATTAAAGATGTACAAACAGCAATCCATGACTTCATCTATAGACAGTGTACAGTTCAAAAACTGACGCGCCTTTAAGGAATTAAAACATAACATATAATATTAATAACAAACATAGGTAAATGCAAGCAATAAAAAGTAAAACACAACTTCAGCTCATCCAAGACGACCACTACATATTGGTAGGCGTGGCAAAATCCGACATGACCCGTAAACCCGACACTACTAACCCGTTTATAAATAGGTCATGGGTTGAGGCTAAATGGGTTCAGGTCATATTCAAGTTGACACGATTGACCCGTTTATTTAACGGGTCGTGTTCGTGTTTAACATGTTCAACCTGTTTGACCTGATTAGCTTATAAAGGTAATTTTACCATTTTACCCTTATAACCTAGGTATATAAGCTTATCTATCACATCTTCTCTTGAGTCAGAACCTAACCTCATGCCTTTTTCAATCTATTGTCTCTTCGTTTTCATCATTAGTCTTTACTCTTTGTCTTCGACTCTTCTTCTTCTTCTTCTCCTCAAAACTCCAACCAATCCTTTTTACACTTCTACGGATACATTGAATCTACAATATAAAATCAAAACCCTAGTCTTCCCATGTCTCTCAATCCTCTACTCTCTCTTCCCCTCAAATCTCTAGCCAACCCTTTTAGTTTCTCTTCCCCTCAAAATTGTCGCTGGCCTCTCTACTCTCTGTTCTTCTTCATGACTCATAGCTTCACCAGTTCTCTTTCTTCAGTTTTCAACCACCGAATCCACCACTAGCAAGGTATATATGTTATTTATTTTTATTTTGTTTTCTTACTAATGAAATTTTCAATAATTGTAGATCTTTTTTATTGTGTTAATCATTGTTTTTTTTGTTGATTTTAAAATAATTGGGTCTTGCTCTGATTTATCTTCAAGTTTCTTTTTATCTATCATCTTAAAATAAAATAATTGTAGATCCGTTCCTTTATTTTGTTAATCACTATCATGTTGATTATTTTCTCTTTTTTAAAATAGAAAATAGATATTTTATTACATCAAGTATAATAATCAGTACATAAGAACCATATACTGCAGAAAACCAACAAGATAATAAATAGTACAGGGGAAATCAAACCTATTTCTGCAGAAAACAACACTGCAAAAAAATTGTGCAGAAAACTGGTGTTGCAGAAAAACTAACACAGCCGAAAAACTGTCTAGAAAAACAGACATAGAAAAAAAAAAAAAAAAAACATTGCAGAAAAACTGTGCAGAAAAGTAGACAAAAAAAAAACTGTGCAGAAAAACAGATTGCAGAAAAATCCATTGTTTTTTGTGTTAATCATCATATTGCTGATTTTTAGTACTAATGGGAAATCTGTTTACTGATAAAAAAAAATAAAAGTAAATTTGTTTATCTCTTTTTTTTATTTTAAAATAATCTGTCTTGCTCTCTAATTTCTTTTCAATTATTTTCTGTTTTAATAATCTTAAAATAAAATAATTGAAGATCAATTTGTATTTTGTGTTAATCACTGTAATGTTGACTATTTAGTACTAATAGGCATGGTAGATTTGTTTGTTTGTTTTGTTGATTTTAAATTTATTTGTCATTCTTTATGATTTCTTTTCAAGTTTATTTGTTTTTATCATCTTAGAATTACTAAATTTCTAATCAATAATTTTTCTTTAAATTGGCCTAGATAGAAAGTAATGAGATGATACCTATTGAAATTAAGTATGAAAGAGAGAACATTGACGTAGAAGATGAACTTGATGAAGTAGCTGAACTTCCTCCGCCAAAGAAGGCTAAGACTAAGTCTAAGAATAAGACAAATAACAAAGACAACAAAAGGAGGAGGACTTCATATGTTTGGAGTTTCTTTGAGTTGCTTCCTACAAAGATGAAAAAAAAAGCCTATATGTAAATGCAAGAAGTGTGGAAAGGAATATATTACTGTCGGAGCATACGGTACAGAAAATTTGAAGCGACATTTGGATGTATGTCCAAGAAAAGACACAAGGGATGTTGGCTAGCTTATACTTGGCCAAAATGCAATATCTGTAAGTTCAACTAAATTTGATCCTGCAAAATTTAGGGAGTTGTTATGTGCTGCTATTACAATGCATAAATTACCTTTTCGATTTGTTGAGTATGTTGCTATACGGGCAATTTTTTCTTACTTGTGTGTTGATGTCTCTAATATCTCTAGAAATACTACTAAGAATGATTTGGTTAAGATGTATAAGAGGGAAAAAGAAAGGATGAAATCTGTCTTGACATTTGCTCTTGGTAGAGTTTGTTTGACATATAATTTGTGGACTTCTATAGCTACTGATGGTTATATGTGTGTTACAGCTCATTTATTGACACTAATGTTGAAAATACGCATGTACGCAACAGAAAAATAACGGATCTACTTCATTCAGAATTGATAACACGCATAATGTAAGTTTCAGAATATAGAACAAAAAAGTATACCTTGGTGCAGTGAATTTCAAAACCAAAGATAAGAAGTTCTCAGGAACACTTTCAATCTTCACTCCAATTCCACTAACGCCCAAGATGTGTGGTCTCTCAATCAGTTTTCAAGGGAGAGTAATCGAGTGGCTTCACTCACACATACACACCATTTCACAATGATGTCTCTCTTTTCTCTAATATGGAAAATTCTGTATGTATCTCCCTTTATATTTAACTGATTATCTCCCTTTAGTATGTGGCTTGGAGTGGGACCAAAATGGAACAATAAAACACTAGCTCCAATGGGCCTTGGGCTTTTCTGTCAACTCTTGACAAGTTCAAAGTTACCATTAATTATATTTAATACCACTATATAAATATAATTGAACTCTAGGCCTTATTAATAAATTATATCCCAAGATTTTATTATACATGCAACCCATTTATAAAATATTCGTAGTAATACAAAATCATGAATGTAAACTGCCACTTTGTAAATTACTACATCTTAATCCTTGAGTACCCGGTTTAATCATTTTAAGTTATTCATTATATATTTATGAAATCCAATTTTATAAATATATACTTTAGTAATTTCTTACCAAAGTGGTTAGGCCTAACTCACTAAATAACTGAACCCATTAAACTTATCTCAAGGGAATATTTTATATCTCCATTAAGAGACTATAAATTTCATCTTGAAAATATATGTTCCATCAATACTAAGTGTGGTTGCCCAACATAATGAGATTTTGACCGTTACTTTAGATCTCACTCCTGATATATCAAAGCAACCTACACTTCATGATCAGGTCCATTATTCTCTTAGGATTAAGAGTTCATGTAAATATAAATCGTGAGATTTATTATTCAATTGACAGTCGTTAGGAGAATAATAAATCTCATAGTAATCCAGTTCAATATGTCTTAACTCTTAAAACATATCAACATATTAACTAGAAGTCACCACTTCCATGATCAAGATAAATCATCTTAGTTGACATGTTATAATCTTCGCAGATGAAATGCCTAATTTCATCACCGACTACGAATTAAAATTTTGAGTTTACAAAGAACTTGTGATTTATATCTTCTATGACTTTTCACATAAATCACATACTATGCATCTAATGGATTATATGATAATGTCCAAATATTTATGTTACCATTATTTTAGATAATAATAAAACAACTTTATTAATTACAATATTAAGTCATACATCATGTCAAACATAATGTCATACATAATACCATACATAACATCATACAATAGGATTCTAGGGCACTAATCCCAACAGCTAATTGGGTCTTACAAAAAAGAGTGTTGAACTTTTGTCATATTCCACCACCACATAATGGTGTGTCTTTGTTTGAAAATGTCTATAAATTGCTATCTATGTGGGGTATTAGGAATAAGATTTTTTGTGTGACGTTGGACAATGCTTCTTCCAATGATGTTTCTATTCACATGCTTAGAACTCAATTGATAAATAAGAAAGCACTTGTTTGTAATGGTGAATTTTTTCATCTTCATTGTTGTGCTCATATTCTCAATTTGGTTGTACAAGATGATTTGAAAGAAATTGATGTTGCTATCCAAAAAATTCGTGAAAGCATTAAGTATGTAAAAAGCTCACAAAGGAGGAAAAAAAGTTTTTATGAATCTATTAAACAAATGGATTTGGATGGTAAGAAAGGTTTAAAGCAAGATGTGCCTACCAGATGAAATTCTACATTTTTAATGCTTCAAAGTGCTCTCTATTATCGACATGCTTTTCAACACCTAGAGTTTACTGACTATAATTTTAAGCATTGTCCTACTGTTGATGAGTGGAAAAATGCAGAAAAAATTAAGAAGTTCTTGGCTGTTTTTTATGATGCTACATTGGTCTCTTCTCGCACAAAATATCCAACAGCTAACTTGTATTTTCCACATGTTTTTATTGTTTATTTACCTTGAAGAAAGAAAGTGGTAGTGAGGATGAGTATATGAGAAAAATGGTAGATCAAATGCTTATGAAATTTGAGAAGTATTGGATAGAGTTTACTGTTGTTTTGGCCATAGCAGTGGTCTTGGACCCTAGGTATAAACTGCCTTTTATTGATTGGTGCTATCAAAAGCTTTATGGGTATGCTAGTTCACTCCAATATTTAAAGGTTCGTGAAAAATTATTTGCTTTGTTTGGATAATATGTAAGTAATGTTCCTACACCTTTAACATCTTCCAGAATAGCTGGTCAAGCTATTTAAGAAACTAAAAAACAGTATGCTAATGAGGGATCTTTGTCTATGATGCAAGTATGTTATTTTTTTATTATTTCTTTTTTTTTTTTAATTTATATTATGACATTTATATTCTACTTAGATTAACATTTATTATATTGTTTTTATATGTAGGAATTTGATTCCTTTCATAGTATGGATGTGGTTAGGCAAGCACAAAAAACACAATTGGAACTCTACTTGGATGAACCAAGAGTGGATAGGAATGCAAAACTAGACATACTAGCTTTTTGGAAAAGAAATGAATTTCGGTATCCAGAACTTGCTGCCATGGCTCCTGATATTTTGAGCATTCCTATTTCTACATTTGTTTCAGAATCCACTTTTAGTGTTGGGGGACGAGTCATTGATCAATTCAAGAGTGCACTTAAGCTTGATGTTATGCAGGCATTGGTTTGTACAAGAGACTGGTTATATGCATATATATGTAATGTATTTTTTATTTACATGTTGGCTGAATGAGTTTTAAGTTTTATGATGATTTTTAAAAAATAAAACTCTAATTATAGGATAGATATAAATGGGAAACTTTGTCTCAAGTGAGATGATTCACCTAATTGTGCTTCAGTGCAAACAGCATTCCATACTATTATCTTTAAAAGTCAAATTTCATTTTGATGATAAATCTGGTAGAATGCTTCATTTTCCCTTTCAATGTTCTACTCCACTACCCATTTTATGGTCGAATATACGTTATGAACCATGGCAGCAAGGTCTGATTGACGGTATGAGTCATGGCAATAACTTATGACCCAATCTCCAGTGAATTTACAGATTAAGGAAAGAATGAACATTGGCCTAATCAACTTTTTCTTCAATGTTCATGTTAAATGAAAATGTTATTATTAATACCCCTTTCATTGGTCTTGTATGATACTATAACAGTAAGTTAGAGAAACCGACTAGAAATTTGTGTTGGGTTCTAATAGGTTTTAATTTTGTTTTGTTTTTCTGTAATTTAGTATTTGATATGATACCTTCATTTCCATAAAATGTCAAATAGTAGTATAGAACAATAAACCAAGGTCTTAGTTTCCCCTGGATAAAATTGTTGTATAGATGTTGTTTTGGCAGAATACATTTGTTTATAGATGTTGTTTTGGCAGACTTAGTAGATATCACAAGTTCATTACCAGTAATTACTACTATGCGAATGACTATTATTTAATTGATTCAATTGCTTGATTATCCACAATTTCTAAATTTCTTATTTATGCTTTGATAAGTTTTTAATGTTTCATTAATTTTTTTTGATGTAGAACTTGCACAATCACAATTGGAAGAGCACACTGAAGATATAATGAACATGAATATCAATAAGGATGAGCACAAGGAAGACACCTCTTCAATGGAACCCTCAATGGATCCAATCCCTTAATCAATGATAACTTTTACTTTTAGATATGATACTTGGATGTTTGGACTTAGATTTTGCCATCATGGATATTTTGATATGCCATATATGTAATCATTCTGGTTTTTAATTTCTTAATATGTAATGTCTTTAAAGTTTTTTATATGGCACTTGGATGCCATGTAATAATTTTGGTTTTTATTATTATGGAACTTTGACATATTATTGGATTTGATTGTATGGAGTTTGGAACCTTTTGGACTAGTAATTTTATTTTCAAGGAATGAAAGAATATTTGTTTTCGTTATTATTTGAATTTTTATTACTTGATTTATGGTTGAATTATAATTTTAGATATATGAGAGTTGATAACAGGTTATTTGGGTTAAGTTTAACCTATTAATTAAATAGGTTTTTCGGGTCAGTTAGGATTTATTATTCAAATAGGTTATTAACAAGTCATTTGTGTCAACCCTATTATGACCTACTAATTAAACGGGTTAAACGTGTCGTGTCAGGTTACCTGTTTAATAAACAAGTCATGCTAGGGTTGAGGAATCCTGACCCGTTTATTAAACAAGTCAAGTTCGGGTTGACCTATATAACATAATACTTATAGTTCAACCCGACACACGAACACAAATTGCCACCCTTACGTATTGGATGATTTTGTCCAAGATTATGCTCATCCAGGTTGATATCATATTGATAATATCTTCTTAAATGCTCAACATTCCAGGGGTACTCTAACTTTCTCTTGTCCAAGGCTTCTAAGTAATATGATACTTGTCTTTTGGAATTAATAACCCTATAGGGTCCTTCCCAATTAGGTCCCAGTTTCCCATAGGCTGGGTTTCTGGTTGCCAAAGAGAACCTTTTTAGGATAAGGTCTCCAATGTTGAAGCATCTGGGTTTCACCATTGCACCATATTGTCTAGCCATGAGATTTTTATATCTCGTTATCCTTTGCTCCGTGTTCATCCTTACCTCGTTTATCAGATCAAGGTTGAGTCGAAGCTTTTTTTTGTTGTCCTCGTCTTGATACTTCATCACCCTATGGTTTGCCATATGCACTTTTATAGGTATAACTGTTTCGCTTCCAAATGCTAGTTTGAAAGGAATTTCCCCTGTGGGGGTCCTCATAGTTGTCCTATAAGCCCATAAAACTCCTGGTAGCTTCTGGCCATACTCCCTTTGCCTTCTCAAGCCAAGTCTTGATGATTTTCAACAAGGATCAATTTGCTACTTCTGCTTGTCCATTTGCTTGTGGGTAGGATGGTGAGAAATAATGATTCTTGATTCTAAATTGCTCGTAAAAGTATCTGAAAGGTGTATTGTCGAATTGCCATCCATTATCTGACACCATTACCCTAGGTACCCCAAACCTGCATACAACCTAGACGAAATTTTTAACATTTTGCTGTGTGATCTTTGCTAGGGGTTCGACTTCCACCCACTTAGTAAAGTAATCGAGCCCTACTACCAAGAATTTCATCTGCCTGGTTCCAAGTAGAAAAGGACCTAAGATATCCAATCTCCATTGTGCAAAAGGGCCATGAGGCCATCATCAGGGTGAGATACTCTGATAGTTGTCTAGGGACGTTGTTGAAGTGTTGACATTGGTCACACACCTTGACATAAGCCTTTGCATTTGCTTGAATAGTTGGCCAGTAGTAACCTGCACAGACGACTTTCGACTAGTGCCCTTGCTTCTAAGTGGTTTTCGCATGCTCCTTCATGAACTTCCCTCAATACATAATTTGACTCATCCAAAGCTAAGCACCTTAAGTAAGGCTGAGAGAAGCCTCTTTTGTATAATACATCGTCTATGAGGACATACTTGGCGGCTTTGATCCTCAACTTTTTAGCCTCGTCCTTGTCTTCCGGAAGCCTTCTATCTTTGAGGTAAACTACTATTGGAGTCATTTAATTTTCTTCTCCTTATTTTGTTGTACCTTGGGAAGATTTATGCTTCGCATGTACTGGACTTTGTTATATTCGAACATAGCCCCCTCTATTGAAGTTGCTTTTGCCAAAGCATCTGCTTCCATGTTTTCTTCCCTTGGGACTTGAACAAAATCATCTTCTTTAAACTGTTTGATAAGCCGCTTCACCTTATCAAGATACATTTTCATACAGTCTTCCTTAACTTCACATATTCCATTCACTTTATTTATGATCAACTGAGAATTTCATTAGACGACTATTGACTCTACCCCTAAGGACTTAGCCAATTCCAACCCTTTAAGGAGTGCTTCATATTCAGCTTTATTGTTGGTTGTTTGATATTGTAGATGAGATGCATATTTCAACTTGTCCCCTTCATGGGATTTTAGCACAACTACAATTCCTCCTACATATAATGTGGATGAACCATCCACATAGACAACCCACTTTTGAGCTCCATCGACCTCGTCTAACTCACCTTGGTTGGGAATGAACTCTGCAATGAAATCTGCTAACACTTGAGATTTTATCATGCTTCTGGGTTAATATCTGACATCAAACTCACTAAGTTCTATGGCCCATTGGATTAGTCGTCCCGTGGCTTCCAACTTGTTCATCGCCTTCTAGAGTGGATGATTTGTCAGGACGTTGAGAACATGAGCCTAAAAATAATGTTGTAACTTCCTAGAAGCTGTGACCAAAGCAAAGGCTAACTTTTCCATCATGGGATATCGTCCTTCCGCTCCTCTTAGTGCTCGGCTTGTATAATAAATCAGCTTCTATATCTTCCCTTCTTCTCTAATTAATGTTGAGCTTACTGTATATGGAGACACTGCCAAATACAAGAATAATTCTTCACCTGGTATAGACAGGCTTAGTAGAGGAGCTGTTATGAGGTAGGTCTTGAGGTCTTGGAAGGCCTTTTGACACTTGTCCATCCATTTAAATGTTTTGTTAAGAATCTTAAAAAATGGTAAACACTTGTCTGTAGTTTTAGAGACGAACCTATTAAGGGCGGCAACTCACCCAGTGAGAGACTGGACTTCTTAAATGTTCCTTGGTGGCTCCATATCCAATATCGCTTGAATCTTATCAGGATTTGCTTTAATTCCCCTATGTGAAACCATGAACCCCATAAATTTTCCTGATGAAACTCCAAAAGCATACTTGCTCAGATTTAACTTCATGTCATATCGCCTAAGCGTATCGAAGGTCTCTTGAAGGTCGTCCAAATGCTTTTCCTCATCCAAGCTCTTTACCAACATATCATCCACATAAACTTCCACATTTCGTCCAATCTGTGGACAAAAATATAGTTAACCAGCCTTTGATAAGTTGTCCCCACATTTTTTAAACTATAAGGCATCACCTTGTAGCAAAACAAGCCTTGACTAGTGATGAAGGATGTCTTCTCTTGATCCATCTCATTCATCCTTATTTGATTGTAACCTGAGAAGGCGTTCATGAAACTTAGCAATTTATGACCCGTAGTTGAGTCCATCAGCTGGTCAATGCGTGGTAACGGATGGCTATCCTTGGGGCAAGACTGGTTCAAATTGGTGAAGTCCACTCACATCCTCCATTTGCCATTAGCCTTCTTGACCATTACCACATTAGCCAACCAGTCTGGATAATAAACTTCCTGGATAAATTTTGCCATGGTCAACTTCTGAACCTTTTCTTTAATGGCATTATCTTGTTCAAGAGCAAACACTCTTTTCTTTTGACGTACAAGCTTGAAGGAAGGATAAATGTTTAGACAACGGATAATGACACTTGGGTCAATACCTGGCATGTCCTTACGACTTCATGGGAACACATCAATGCTTTTCTTTAAGAACTGGACAAGGTCTTGCTTCGTTTTCTTTTCCATTCTTGCTCCAATCCTTGTAAACTTTTTAGGGTTATTCTCGTCTAAGGGAACGTCTTCCAGTACTTCAGTGGGCTCTGCAACAATCCTTCTCTCCTCAATGCTCATCATCTGCATGTGCTCATCCCTAGTCAACATGGCTAAATAACACTCTCTTGTTACTAACTGATCTCCTTGCACTTGTCTTATCCCGTACTCTGTAGGAAATTTGACTGATAGGTGGTAGGTAGATGTTACTACCTTCCAACTATTCAAAGTTGGCCTTCCAATGATGGCGTTATAGGAAGATGAACAATCCACCACAAGGAAGTTCACTTCCTTAGTTATCTGCTGTAAGTATGATCCCGCCACTACAAGTAATGTAATGGTGCCTACAGGTTGCACTTTCATTCCTCCAAATCCTTCCAAGGGTGAACATACCAGATGAAATTGATCTCGTCTGAGCCTTATTTGCTAGAATACAGGATAATATAAGATGTTTGCTGAACTTCCATTATCCACCAACACCCTTCTAGTTGTATAATCAGCAATGAGTAAAGTGATGATGATTGCACGTCATGTGGGTGATGGATCCTTTCAGCATCCTCGTCTATGAACGTAATAGCTGGCTCGTTTGTCCCCCTTGTCTTTGGTGATCATCTAGAGAGTTGGATGTTTTGTACCACCTTGAGATACGTATTCCTTGACTTGGAAGACTGCCCTATTGAAGTACCTCCTATAATAATCCTTATTTCTCCAAGCGAGGGCAGTGATGACTCTTCTACCTTTCCTTTTAACTTCTTGTCTTTATGATCTCTTCCAACGAAATGCCTCAACTTTCCCTGTCTGATAAGATTCTCTATCTGCTGCTTTAAATCTTAGCACTCATCCATGTCATGCCTATAGTCTTTATGGAAGCGACAATATTTGTTCTTGTTAGGAAATTTTCAAAAAGATTTATCTACAAAAGCTTGTGAATTGGACCACGTGTTACTATTTTGAAACATGAGCAAGATCTTGATTTATTGCTATAACTTCCTACTAAGTACTTAACTTCCAAAGACAATTGTAGAAGATAAAATTGAACATTCTAACTCCTATAGCGGTTGTGTAAGTTAAGTTTGAACCTTCTAATTTCCATAGATATTGGGGAAGTTACGAGACAAGTAATCACTCCAAAGCACACTATATAAGCATTCATCCACATCAAATGAAAGTAAGTTTTCACTACTCCTAAAGTTGGAATTCTAAAGTTCCAAAGAGAAAACTAACTTAAATCACGGAGGATTCTTGGCCAATTCATCCCGGTCATCTTTGATCTTGTATCTTTTTCTTTTCAGGCCTTCCAAGCAATCACTTGCCCATTGAAACCTGAAGCATTGAGCCTATTGATTTTCTTTGCATCATCAGTTGGCGCCGTCTGTAGGGAAGATTAAACTTACGCTTTGCAATTTATCTTTCTTTGACAAAAGGCTGCATGGTTCGAACAAGATCTATGGCCACTAGTCCAAGCCACTAGGAGAGTGGGAACGCTTCTAGTCATTCCAATCATGATCGTCAGTCAGCACCTATCATGCAACTGCCTTCCCTACAACAAGTGCAATCTATGGTAGCTGCCGTAGCAGAATTAACCTGCTAGAACCAAAAGTTGACGAGGGAGATTACTCTAAGGAGACAGCATCATGAAAGATATGTAGAAGGACAAGCCCAGAGTCAAGAAGTTAGAGAAGGAGAAAACGCTGAGCATGAGAACCAGTCAAGGGGTATCGCTTCATGAAGAGTGCCACACTTGGAGAGGGAGATGGATCAAATGAGGAAGACGATGGACAAGATGAGGGAGAACATTAGAAGNCAGCCTTTTGTCAAAGAAAGATAAATTGCAAAGCGTAAGTTTAATCTTCCCTACAGATGGCGCCAACTGATGATGCAAAGAAAATCAATAGGCTCAATGCTTCAGGTTTCAATGGGCAAGTGATTGCTTGGAAGGCCTAAAAAGAAAAAGATACAAGATCAAAGATGACTGGGATGAATTGGCCAAGAATCCTCCGATGTTTAAGTTAGTTTTCTCTTTGGAACTTTAGAATTCCAACTTTAGGAGTAGTGAAAACTTACTTTCATTTGATGTGGATGAATGCTTATATAGTGTGCTTTGGAGTGATTACTTGTCTCGTAACTTCCCCAATATCTATGGAAATTAGAAGGTTCAAACTTAACTTACACAACCGCTATAGGAGTTAGAATGTTCAATTTTATCTTCTACAATTGTCTTTGGAAGTTAAGTACTTAGTAGGAAGTTATAGCAATAAATCAAGATCTTGCTCATGTTTCAAAATAGTAACACGTGGTCCAATTCACAAGCTTTTGTAGATAAATCTTTTTGAAAATTTCCTAGTGTTGGGGTTGTCCAGACGCTTTCCTGATGGACGACCCTTATGCCCATGGATGACCGTCCTACTAGGGATGACCATTCCTATCTTTCTGACCTAGACGACTCTCATGAACGAATTGGAGCTGATTTCAATTTTTAGTTCACCATCAAAAGTAATATTGCACTATTCTAAATATTGTTTTTTATTATTATATATTTTTAAAGTATGGTGTTCGTTGTGCTCACAACTAGTGTGTCAAAGTACTACAGAACCTTTAAATGGTACGGACTAAGTACAACCATGTTTTCCCAATGGCATTGACCTTTGTGCATCTTATGCTATTCATTTAGAGCATTAGCATTGGAAAATTCCAATTCTACTCTATTTTTCCATTCCAAAAGGTCACTTTATCATTATACCATACCATTTTACACTACCTCCCACATCCCAAAACTCTATTTTTATTAAAATATTATTTTTTAATCTTTTTTTTATAATTTCTTTCCAACTGTCATCAATCACCACACCACCATCTTTTTTTTATTAAACTCTATATCATCTATCACCACACCACCACCTCCACGGATCCACCATCATCAATCACCACACCACCACCATCACACCACCACCAAAATGCTTCAACCTAACTACTTCAGCCTCTCATCATACACCGCCGATCAACCCCGATCAAAACCCACCGGAATCCCATCACCACCAAAACAACCCCGATCATTATCATCAATCAATCAGGCCGCGCCTCCACGGCTCCACCATTATCAATCACCACCAAAACAACCGAAATCTCACTGCGCCTCTACCAGGCCCACCAAAATCCCACCAGAACAAAAACCCAGACACCGCTAATCAACCCCAATCACAATAGGAAAAAAAAAAAAAACCAAATCAACCCCGATCAAAACCTAGACACCGTCGCCATTGCTGCCGTTAGATCAATGTTTCCTCCATCCCCGATCAAAACCTAGACATTGCCGATCAACCCTGATCACAACAGGAAAAAAAAAAAAAAAACAAACAAACAAACCCAGACACCGCCGCCACTGCCACTGCTAGATCAATGTTTCCTCCATCCCCGATCAAAACCCAGACACCACCGTCACTGTCGTCACTAGATCAACCCAGCTCAACCTCGATCAAAAGCCAAACATCGGCAAGAATCATAGCATCACAGAATCACAAGATCGGCGAGCATCACAACCCAGCTTAACGTTTCCTCCACTATGATGTGTGATGTTGATGTTGGGAGGAAGATATTGTTTGGGTCTGAAGAGAGGAGAGAGCAGATGAGAAAGAGAGAAGGAAGAGAGAGAAGAGAACATGAATAATGACAAAGGAGAGAGAGATTCCAGAGGAGAAGAGCTTAAAATATTATTATTATTTTTAGAATACTGCTACAGTACTATTCTATCTTTAGAATAGTACTGTAGCAGTATTGCAAAATAATTTGCAATACTGGGGTATAGCATTCTCTAATGCAAAGCATTTTGAGGATAAAAATGCTAAATTCTCCCTAAATATGGCATTAGCATTCTCCAATGCTAATGCTCTTATCACCTCCAATATTGTATCAAAGTTCATGAGTCATTTTAGTGTACTATTTGAAGGAAAATTGGAACCACACTTCAATTTAACTCCTTTTACCATCCACAAACAAAGGGTCAAACCGAGATTGTGAATAGAAGTTTGAGAAATATTTTGAGAAGTTTTGTGCAAAAGAACATTCAACAATGGGAGCTCCTTTCAATTAGGTTTCATATATAATCGGACCATTTGCAAGGACACAGTCCTTTAGAAGTTTTTATGGCCTTTATCCCCCTTTTTTTTTTTTGGTTAAACTCACACGTCATTACCAAAACTGCATGCAACAGTTGGTAACGCGGAGCAAGTTATAAACCTAAACACACACACCCCACCGATGTGGGACAAGCCCATGATTTTTTTTCGTTATGGTCTTAATCCTAATGGACCAAAAGTTGACATCACTTCCTTTTACAAAATACTTCAAGTCTTCAATGGAGATGTTAAAGAATAACTCAAGAAATTGCACGAGCATATTTGAGATCAAATTTTGACACAAATCGAGGAGTATAGCAAGCATGCAAATAAGCATCGGAAACTATCAGTTTTCATGGAAGGTGACCTGATGTGGATTCATCTACGAAAAAAAGCAATTTCTATCCAAATGTTCCTATAAGCTTATGCCTTCAGTTGGTGGTCCGTTCAAGGTACTTCAGCACATTGAATAAAATGCATATAAAATTCAACTCCTTGGTTACTATGGCGTCAGGCTCTCAGCAACCCTGAATGTTTCTGATATTTATCTTTATTATGAGGATGAAGACAACTAATCATTGGACTTGGGGCCAAGTTTTCATCAATTGAGAGAGTCAAAGGAGTGCCAAATCCGTAAGCGCAGCCCAATGTGATGCACAAGCTCAGTCCAATGTGATTTGCAAGGCCAACATGTGAGGTTTTATCTTAACAAATTTTTCCAACAAATCAGATGACATTTGAAATTTTAGTGAGTCATTTTTCCAAATGGTCAACAGCATTTAATTTGAAGCTCTGTAGGGAAAGTTTTTCATTTAAGTTCCATCTACTAAAGTAGACAAGTCTTTATTTTATTTATAGTTTCCAAGTCTTTTTGAATTTAATCTTGAAAATGTAATGTTTTGAATTGTAATTTTTGATCTCCAATATTCAGAGGGATGTTCTCTAAGCAACTATTTAAACTATTTGGCATAAATGAATAAGATAGAAAGCGTTTTATAGAAACTTGGCCTTTGGCTTGTGAGAAAAGGAATTTCTATACTTTTAACTCTTACCCCTTAGGTGGATTTCTTATAGGTGGCGAGTTTTGCCCTTATCTCTATCGATGGATTCCATTAGTCTACTACAGTGAGGAGCTTACTATCATTTGAGTGTGTTTTATTTTTTCCTCAACAATCATCTCTCTTTTCTGGTATCCGGACTTAACCATGGTTTTAAATCTACATTTTTTTTTTTTTTTTTTTTAGTTTAATTGGATTTTAAAACTACTTAACTTTAACATAAAATTATATATCCACCTGTTTTATTTGTTAGCCCTTTTGTTAGATTGCAGGGAATTGCCAACAAGAGTGGATGGTGGGCCTTCTACATGTTTATTGTGAGGCAAAACAATGAAATAGAACACACATTGACTAATAATAGGGAAAATTACATTTTACCACCCTCAACTATACACCAGATTACACTTTACACCCTAAACTATTCAAATGCACACTTTGCACCCTAAATTATAATCCTTGTTACACTTTGCACCCCGATTTTAGTTTTACTGTTAAGTTAGACAGAAATTAATAGCATATGACTTGCACATGATTTTTGCTTAGGCAGCAAACCATTCAAAGACTAAAACACCCTTTTCACAAACAAATAAAAACAAAAGCTAATATTTTTTTCAGCTCTTAATTACTCTGTGCGTAGCTTATAGCTGATGCAGCCTCATCTAATATTTTTTTCAACTCTTAATTATTCTGTGCGTAGCTCATAGCTGATGCAGCCTCATGATGTTGTGCACTTGTTTTGGTAGCTCTTATATTGCTAAGCTCTTTTAGGAGACCAACCACACTACTTTTGAAGCTGTTAAGAGCAATAATAACTAGCAGCTCTTGGTCTTGGACCGATTATGTGAAGAAATTTGTGTGGTTAGAGAAGGTGAAACGCTGCACAAAATCAGTGCTAAGAACAGTGACCCTCATATAGTTGAGCGCAACCCTCATATTCATGACCCAGATGATTCTTTTTTTCCTGGACTTGTTATTAAAATTATTCATGACCCAGATGATTTTTTTTTCCCTGGACTTGTTATTAAAATTATTCACAGGAGAGAGAAGAGCTGGGAAAAGAAAAAAGAAATAAGCTACGCGTGAGAGAGAGAGAGAGAACTGGGAAAAAATTGTTTGTGAAAAGGGTGTTTTAGTCTTTGAATGGTGTGCTACTTAAGCAAAAATCATGTGCAAATCATGTGCTATTAATTTCTGTCAAACTTAACAGTAAAACTAACATCATGGTGCAAAGTGTAACAATGGTTATAGTTTAGGGTGTAAAATGTGCATTTAAATAGTTTATGGTGCAAAATGTAATATGAGGTATAATTTAGGGTGGTAAAGTGTAATTTCCCCCTAATAATATTGTCTTGATTTTGTTCACCAATATTTTGTTTGGGATACAAGGTGAATTACCAGAGATTGTTTTATCTGAATTAGTACTTCCACATGTATAGAGAATTTATGAGAAAAAATGTTCGAGATACAGGGTTAGCAGTATATTGTAATTATTATTATTTTTTTTTAAAGTTATTTTAGTTGAATGAAATTCTATTGAAAGCTACACTCTCAAATTACCTAAATTTCAAAATATTAAAAACTATAGTCCAACTAAAATTCTATTATTATTAATTATTGTTAGGATAATTTAATTTAAGTAAAACTTATTACCTAAGTTCTAAGAAATCTAAAATTTTAATTTTTTATTTTAATGTATTGTGGATAACTAAATTTTGAGTTCGAAATAAAGTCAAACAAGTAAAATAGTTTCACAAATGTGAATTTGTATTGATGAATATATGGTACAATTCTCTGTGATTACAAAAGAGTGATCCTTTTATTCGATCTCCTTGAAAAACTTGTTGATCAGAATTGTGATAATGTGATTTTGACTCGAACACCAAATACCCTTCAATTTGGCTGAAGGATGGATCGATGGTCCTTGAGACAGAATTACAATGAATATCTAGCTACAAGCTTGTTAGAAATTTTTTGTCCTTCATGTTCTTTGCGTGTTCTTCGTCTTTGAAGGTTTGTGGTGGAAATTTTTCAGGACTTTGGAGGCTTAAATCCGTAGAGCTTCACGAATTTGTGGCTTCTTGAAGTTCCTGGAAGTTTTTGGGCTTAATTTCAACAAACTTTAAGATCTAGGCAGGTAGTTTGGATGATTCTGTTTCAAATATTTTTCATATTTGAATGATGAAGTTCTTGAAGTTCCTAGAGGCTTCAAGGCTTGATTCCAGCAAAGCTTCTGTGCTTCTATACTTCTAAATCTTCTTTGATGCCGCTTGTGGCATGGATGCCTTGGTGTCTTCCAAGATCTCTCCCAAGATGTCCTAGTGTGTAGAAATGTCGCCTTAGGAAGTCTTCTATTTATAGGAGTTTGTGGATAGGTGAGCGACACGTGACGAAATCTGATTGATGACACATATCATAGTCTAATTGTAGGATTTTTAAAACTTTTTCTCTAAGACACATGACATTTTTTGATTGGCTAAAATGTCTTGATTTTCAAGGTGACACATGTTAGAAATTGATTGGATTGCTTATGTCATTGCTTACACACGCCAGATGTTATTGCTTACACGTGCCGATGTGTGGCATATGTCATTACTTACACGCGCCGATGTGTGATTGACATTTTGTATATTTTTTTTGTATATTTTTATTTCATGACACTTAGCAAATTTCTATTGGTTTCTAAATGGTGATGGTAGAAACTAGTTGTAGTACGTGACGCTTTGTAATTGATCGTACTTTGTGAATTTGGTAGTATGATATGTTAACTTGTGATAGGTCCAAAATCTTCCCTCATTACATGTATAAATTACGATAACTAATTTAAAGTTTTAAATAGCTTATTAATAATTGATCAAAAAAAAAAAGTAGCTCATTAATTATTAAAATAGTTTGGAAAATATTTATAAATTTCTTTTTACATTATCGAGTATAGAATTGTAGATATTTTGTGATAAAAATAGACATTCATATAACACTCTGTTTATCTTGATGAAAAACCTCGCGTAAAGATAGTTTTTTATGTTTTTCAGTATTTAGTAGTATAAAAAAAGATAGTTAAAGGAAAATTATTTTTTGTCAATATAAAAAGTATGGCTTATTTTTAGATATTATTTTTTACTAAATTCTTTTAGAAAACAACTTTATCTCATGTTAAACTAAATAAGAGAAATTAAGAAGTTATTTTTCAACTTATTTAAAGTTATTAAATAACATTAAAAAATAAAATAATTTTATTGATAATAATTTTTGAAAAATAACTCCTTTTCCAGAAACCTCGATTTTTAAACGCGTAAGTCATAAATGAGAAAGCCTCAAAAGTCAAAAGAAGAATCAAATTCAAAAAAATCACTCTCTCTTTCTCTCTCGAAGTTGATAAAAAAAAAAAAAAAAAAAAAATAATTAAAAAAAAAAAAAAAACCAAAACAAAACAAAACAAAACAAAACACACAGTTTAGAAGAAACCAACCAAAGAAGCACCCCTCCTCCTTCCTCTCCCTATTAATATTAATAATATAATAAAAAAAATAAAAACCGCGAAGTCGTCGCCAACCGATCCGCCTCTTGTCCTCGCTGTTCCCTGAAATCACTTTTATTCTTCCCTCTCTCTCTCTCTCTCTCTCTCGCGTACACTTCGCAGTCCTTTCTTTTCCGATCTTCTTCAAATCGGTGTTTCAGGCTTAAGAGTTAGAGAGCGAAGATGAGTAGCCCCAACGAGGACCAGAACAAGGGCTTCTTCTCCGCCATGACCTCTGGCTTCTCCATGTTCGGTAACGCCATGCACCGATCCGTCAACGGGTACCTACTTTTCCCAATCTTCGTTTCCTCTAATGCCCATTTTTGTGTTTTCACTTTCTAATTCTGAGCTCCAAATATTTTGATCATGATCATCATGATCTATCGTTTTTACATGGATTGCTGCTTTTGATGCCAACTTGATCAGCTAGCTGAATTTGGGTACCAAAAAGTTTTGAAATTTAATTTGGGATTTGCTTGAGCTGAGCTGCACACCGTAAAGGACTACTGCCCAATTGTTAAATTTAGGGTTTGAATTTGAGAAATGGGTTTTACGTGAGTCCCTACTTTAGTTTTACACTGAGTAGTATCTCTGCTATGCTTTGGGATTTCTGCTATGCTTTGGGATTTGGGATTTTTCTCTAATGAGAAAATATGTGCCGGATCTTAATTGCTGTATGCTTTTTTAGGAGTGAGTGAGTGTGTCGAAAACTCGGCTAATTTGTATTCAACTCCTTTTGGTTCTAGGTTGCTTGGTTATGAAGGGGTAGAAGTGATCAATCCAGAGGGAGGCAAAGAAGACGCGGAGGAGGAAGCTCAGAGAGGAAGATGGAAACAAGAGGTGGTTTTTTTTTTTTTTTTTTTTTTTTCCAATTCCATGTTCTATTAAGTGGGGTTGTTTGGTCAATGGTTTTTCCCGTGCATTGTGTGCGTGGATAGTAACAATGTTGTTCTTCTGTTTTCGCGGTGTTATTTGTTTATATTATGATCAATTGTTAAAATACTCTACTAGTGTATTTCTTATTTGATACTTAATAAATATTTCGTTGAAACAAAAATGTGTAGGATTTCACCCTGATACTCTCTTAGTCTATATCTTGTTTGGTACTCAGTGGTAAAGGCAGATGGCATGTTTGTTAGACTATAGGGGTTTACTCTTTATGTTCACAATAGGAGAGCATTCCTAAGTTATTATTTACCATATTTAAATGTCTTCTTACTCAAATAATATAGCTTCATTGCTTCTGAACAAGAAATATAAATTATGTGCTTTCTGAATTTTCTGTTTTGAAGGCCCCTGCCAGATAAGATAAATAAAAATAAAAAATAAAATTCCTTTTGCCTAAGGTTTTGATCATTATTATTTTTTTTCTGATGTTTTGTGCTTATTAGACTGAATTGAGATGTGAGACAATTTCTTTTTTTGGCATAGTTATTCTCCATCTCTTATGATGCTTATAATTTTGGTATGGTTATTTTGCTTAAAAGGATAGAGACAGTTACTGGAAAATGATGCACGAATATATAGGCTCAGACATCACATCGGTGGTCACACTTCCTGTCCTCATTTTTGAGCCAATGACTATGCTTCAAAAAATGGCAGAGGTCTGTGTCAATTTCTTTGTGGAATGCCTGTGTTAGTTTTTTTTTTTTTTTTTTTTTTTTTTTTTTTTTTTTTTTTTTTTTAAATCTTCATATACTGTGTTATAATATGAATTGTACAATGCCTGTGGCAGTTAATGGAGTACTCCTACTTGTTAGATCGGGCAGATGAATGTGAGGATCCTTATATGCGGTTAGTTTATGCATGTAAGTATTCTCTTACATTGAATTTTCACTTGATGTGTGCAAGTATTTCCAGATGATGAATGGAGTTCATGACATTGATTGCAGCATCCTGGGCTATATCTGTCTACTTTGCCTATCAACGAACTTGGAAGCCTTTTAATCCTATTCTTGGGGAGACTTATGAAATGGCCAATCATGGTGGGATTTCATTTATCTCAGAGCAGGTGAGTCATTTCCTTGTTCTCTCCTTCTTTTTTCCCTTCTCTCATAACAGCCAGATTAGACAGACATTGATGGAAGGACTGTTTTGAAAACAGAATCAAACTTGGTGAACCAAAATGAAAACTATCAGACTTACAGGACCAAAATGAAATCAACTTCAAACTTTAAATGTCCTAAAGTAGTTGCCAAAAAAATCTCTAGTGACATTTGCACCCTATTTAACCTTCCTCTATCCCTCTTCCAACCACTGGACCTTTAGAAGTAATTTAGCAACTGAAGACCTTTAGAAGTAATGTTGTACATTTTTCTGTTTTGTGTTGTCTATATTTGAATGCTTCACCTTATATCTATTTTAGGTGAGTCATCATCCCCCAATGAGTGCTGGGCATGCTGAAAATGAGCATTTTACTTATGATGTGACGTCAAAGCTAAAAACTAAATTCTTAGGAAATTCTCTTGATGTTTACCCTCTTGGAAGGTAATACTTGTTCTGCTTTACTCCTTTAGTTGTTATCATAATTATAAAATAAAAATAAAAATCGGCTTATCATTATTTTATTTTTTTGTTATTCATTTTGCTCAAGATGAATCCTCTAAATCTTCAAATATTTATATTGTTTGCAGAACGCGTGTCACCCTTAAGAAGGATGGTGTGGTCTTAGATTTGGTGCCACCTCCTACAAAGGTTAATAATCTGATTTTTGGCCGTACGTGGGTAGATTCACCAGGGGAGATGATTATGACAAATTTGACTACTGGAGACAAAGTTGTTTTATACTTTCAACCATGTGGCTGGTTGGGTATTCCACATCTCTTAGAATTTTATTTCTTTTGGAATTGCTCAACAACTACAATGAATTTGATTATTGAGCGTTTTAATGGATCTATGATTCATTTGAGTTGGTGGCATTCCTACCAATGGAACTTTTGAATTGAGATGAACTGAAATTATGATAGTCTCGTTTGAGATGTTTTTCGATTTCTCACCCCAACTCCCCCCCCCCCTCCCCCACCGATATTTTGTCATCGTATTTACATTTAAAAGATAAAAGAACCCCAAGTTTAGTTTCAGCAACCATAGCAGCAGTTATATTATGTGTTTTGAATTTTACTTGCTACATTCTAGTTGGGTCCAATTGAAATTTGTGTTTCTTGCAGAGCTGGTCGCTACGAAGTGGATGGCTATGTGTATAGTGCTGCTGAGGAACCTAAAGTGTTGATGACAGGGAAATGGAATGAGTCACTGAGTTATCAACCGTGTGATGTGGAAGGGGAGCCTCTTCCAGGCACTGAACTGAAAGAGGTTATTCTCGTGGACTTTGCCTTAGTTATATCTAATTATCTATATATAAAATGGCATTTGGACATTGTTTTAATGGTGGGATGAGTGCACATAAATAGATGTTGTTAGATGGGGTTAACGTAGACGCAGGCGCTTCAGTTTTGGAGGACCTTATGGTGCCTGTATTTATGTGTTGGTTAAGAATTATATATAATGATCTCTTGACATCACATCAGTTGGCTCAGTTGTTCACTGTGGGATGTGAGCTTCTGTGTGGAGGCTGGAAAGGCTCTCTTAATTTTGTTACATAGATTAGAAAGACTGAAATGCAAGATTTATTACTCAACTAAAAGATAAATCCAAACAAGCAAGAGCTCACTAGTTGTTCTGCTTCATAACTTCTTTAGGAAGTCTTGGTCCCTTAGAGTATTGCCTCCTGCTCTGATGCAGAGACATATGCTACAAGAGGATGCTGGATACTGCACTTTCAAGGCCTTGAATATTTTATTCTGGCACATAGTTTTAGCTGGAAAACTCCTAGTCCAATTGATTTTATTAGTGTTGGGACAAATGCCAAGTGATATTAGCTTTGAATAAGATTGAATAGTCATTTTGACAAAGTATTTATTAATGGACCATGAACATGCATCCAGCAATCATTTCAGTGGGCTGATGGTCTTTAGGTATGGTCATGGGTTCATGGCTCTTGAACCATAAAAGTCTATCCCTCCTATGTCCATAATTGGTGTCTAACTTTAAAAATAATAAATATAAATAAATAACATTTTTGGGAAGGGACGGGTGTTTAATGCTTTGAATATCTCTAACTTTTTATATGCTCGTTCAGTTACATCGCTAGTGCTTTCGAAGTTCTCATAAAAGTCACAAATTTATGATTAGGATAAAAATAAGGATATTAAATTCTTTTTTTTTTTTTTTTTTTTTTTGGGCAAAGGACACATCATGGAAAAAAAGTAATGCACTGGAGGCTTGCTGGGCCTATAGACTATGGAGGAGGGGCCACTATCATCCCATAAGCCCCTTCCTGAAAATAATGAAAGTTGTGTTAAGTGAGATTTGATTCTAAGCCCCATGTAAAACCCCAAGTGATAGCTGGCAACCTTGATTTGATGAAGTTGGCCTGAGATAATGGGGACAGCGATTAGTAGTCACTAGTCAATGCCTATATAGATATGGATTGGTTGTACACATCTTCTTATGACTTAGTAGTTTCTAATTTTGGCTCCGTGGATATTTGAGCTGGTGCACGACCTACTTCTCCTAAGCAGCTTCCTATGATATTTTTTCCCCGCAGGTTTGGCATGTTGCTGATGTTCCAGAGAAGGACAAATTTCAATACACACACTTTGCACATAAAATAAACAGTTTTGACACTGCTCCTAGAAAGTTGTTGGCATCAGATTCTCGTTTGCGCCCTGATAGATATGCACTTGAAAGGGGTGATCTATCTAAAGCTGGTGCAGAAAAGAGCAGGTATCAATTAATTTCTTACATTCATTTATTTATATTTATTAAAATCCAGTTTATCTGTCTCTCTCTCCCTCTCTCAAGTCTATTTATTTAGTGGGGAGTTATCTAATAAGATAAAGCAGTCTCAAATTAATGTTTTTATGGAGCAATAACAAGTTTACTTATCTAATTATTTATTTATTTAAGTTTACTTAACAAGATAGAATAATATTAACCGTTCATGCAAACTGTTCCAGTATAAATTTTCATTTCTTATCACAAATTTCGCACCATAAAATAGACTTCATAAGGTTGATTCATCATTTCAACTTAAGGTGTTTACATTGTCTATTGATCACCTTCTTTCAGTTTGGAGGAGAGGCAGCGAGCAGAAAAGAGAAACCGAGAGGCCAAGGGACATCAGTTTACACCAAGATGGTTTGATTTAACTGATGAGATCGCATCTACACCTTGGGGTGATTTGGAAGTCTACAGATACAATGGTAAATACACGGAACATCGGGCTGCTCTAGATAGCTCAGATAGCATCAATGAGGTTGATGTTAGATCAACAGAATTCAGCCCATGGCAGTTTGGTAACTTGTCTGCCGAATGAGGTACTCTCATTCTATGTTTGCCTGTCTGAAGTCTGCAGTTAGCGGATGGAACTCTTTTGGTGTGATATTGGAATATCCATTGTTTGTTGGCATGTTTACATTGTATCACTGTTTTATATTTCCTTAATTGATCCTAGTTCTTTTACAGAAGTATTTACTTGTTCCACCTTTCTAAGGAACCCTTTTGGTAGTTCATGAAATATTTGTTATCTTTGGACCTTCCCATAGTCAATGAAGTTGGACTTCTATCCCCAAGCTTTTAGAGAAGGCCAGTAGACTTTACGAGCTCTGTTAGTTGGCCCATTACTTGTATAAATGTCTATCATTCAAAAACTTAATATAGTTTGTTGTCTTACTGTTATGATTTACAAAATTTGTTACCTTGTAGTACTGTTACCAATGGCTAGTGAATTTTAAACTTGCCTCCCATATTGTTTTGTTCTGATATTCAATTACGCATCATTAGGCTCTCCTTAAAAGTATCGAATTCTTCTTGTCGGTATTTGTGTATTGTTTGATAATTACATTATGGTAGTTTTGTCTATAGAATATTTAGAAAATATTGGATGAGTGTACCAAACCAGATATTACATTCAATTCCATGCATTGATTTTCTTCTGTTAGATGGTTGTGGCACCTAAGTATAGCTTGCAAATCAGCATATTCTCTTTGCACCAAAACAAAAGGGCAAATCCAGAAATTTTGCTTCCTCTTTTCAAAAAAAAAAAAAAAGAAGAAGAAATTTTACTTCCTTAATATCTACGTAGAGGCCGTGTCTGCAGGCCTACAGCATGCCAACATTGGGTCACTTGATGTGACCCAATTGTCTCCTTTCACTCATATAAAGATCAGTATAAAGATCACACGAGTGATGTTAAAACTACTACAAATTAATTTTACTATATTGGTATTATAAATTGATGTCAATTACTTTTAAAAAAAAATAGAAGAAATTAATATGCTGATTGCAAAAAAATCACATTAGTTGGAAAAAAAAAATTTGCAGTAAAATTGATAATAGTTATAGTAATTTCCAAAAATCATTTTGACAGATAAATTATGAATGTCTGAATTGGGAGAAGCATGGTCCTCGATGAAGGCTAGAATTTTAGTAGTACATGCATTTGAGAAAGGTTGCAAGTAGATGCGAATATTGGAGCAGAGAGGGAGATTTTTCTTTTCTTTTTTGGGCTGAAGCAGAGAGGGAGATTTGAATGGTAATCTGAGGATGCATAAAAAATCATGATTGCCCAAATCTGAGGAAGTCCAAGTGATTGGATTTCTGGGCCCATACTTCCTGTGAATAGTGGTTTCTGTTACTAGGAGAGAGCGATACCTTGGTTTAAGCTTTAAAATTGAGCATGGGGTTTGTCTGATGCCAGCTGAGTTTAGCTAAAACCCCACTGGCCTACAACTCTTCCCATTTTTCATGCTGGAATTGGGATGGTTATACTTTGCTGCATTAATGTTGTTGAAAAGTATACAAAGAAACAAAGTCAAACTGTATACGGAAACTCGGTGCAAGTAAACCCTGTGCCTGTGGGTATTTCTCCCTTTAGCTCCACGTGAGAGAGGAGAGCTGTACTTACCAGTTTTGCAAAGAGCATATCGTTATCTTTTTTTTCTTTTTCTTTCATTTCTTGCTAATCATGAGTACATCAACGATTTTCTCCAAAAGAAAAAGTACATCAACGAAATGGATAATAGGTCTATAACAAAACTTGTTGATCCATATCGTTTCCTCTGCTTCTGACTTATCTGCTCTGAAATCCAAACCATAAAAGAGATTGATTTTCGGGTTAATGATTTAATCATTACTTTAGATGATTGTTACGATGGAAATCATAATATATAAATGACAGCACAAATGATAATATTATTAGATTTATAGTTTGATTTATTAGACAAACAATCATATTATATTGGTTCCAATTAGTAAAATTCATTGTCATCAAATAAAAACTCTGGGTTTAAATTCCTCTATACAAAAAAAATCAATTAGTATATTGACTTACTAATAAAGAATAATTATCTCGAAAGGAAATCTTAAATTACAGTACTATTGAGTATTGTCAACCAAAAGAAACATTAATACATGAGTGCCCAAATAAGAAATTCCTTTTATTAGGACCTTAGCTTTGTCAGATAATTCTTCCTCAAAAAAAAAAAAAAAACTTTGTCATATATTTCTCACATTTCTGTGGTCAAACGTATTTATCCAGAACTTTTTGGTACAGAAGTTTCAAAGTAGAACTGATATTTAATGGTTCCTTCCAGCTGTTTAATCCTGTGACCACATTTGTTTTTAACGGTTCAAACTTAATATATTAACTCAGATACTAAGTAATGAAGCCTTAGTACTGCTCCACGACCAAACAAAAAAAAATCGACTGTTTGTGAACACTGAGCAGTAGATTTTGAAAATACTCACAAAGATGTTTGAGTTACGTGAAGTACTTCAACCACTCATGCCCTTTCTGAAATTGTCAAAATGGCACGACAGTTTCAGGAGTAAAGTGGCTAATTAAGTTTGAACTTTAAAGAACTGTAGGAATAGATAAAACTTGACAATGCGCAAGGATAAACTCACAACTTTTAAGGACATCTAAGCCGTCAGTTAAAGATGTAGGAAAATGTCTACGAAAGTAGTCGGTTTTTTATTAATTGATTTTGAAGAATGAGAAAGAAGAATGTTGTGAAATAGTGGGAATTCTAATATCAATTATTAAAATTTGAAGTCAGTAGAAGTGCATTCATATGAATAAAAAATAAAATATCTACACAATACAATAATATTTAATGTGATTCGACTAACTTCATGCCTACATCTATAGGTAACACCAACAAAAATATCTACTATCAACGATATGGATTATAACAACATTAATCAACACTTACAACTCACAAATTACACAAATAACACTCACAAAACTCACCAACAAAACAATCTATCACCTACTCTTCGAAAAAACCCGTCGCATGTACTTCTAGGAGCCTTTCATCTCTCCCCATGTGGGAAAAATCTTGGACAAAAACCACCAAACTCTTTGTAACAATGTTTATTTATAAAGCCTCAATCTTATTCTTTGTTAAACAAGGAATACCGTTACTTTTTAAACAAAGAATACTCTTCCTTTTATGATAAGGAGAATTCTTGTCTTTTATATCAAGAAAAAACTCTGTCTTGAAAAACCTTTCCTTCTACGTCAAGAAAACTCAAACTAGAACTAATTAGAAATTTGAGACAATATTTAACAAATAGTAGATTTAAAAAAAATAAAATTAAAATAAAAATAAGAACCTTAAATAAGCATAACTGCGTAAATCTTACACCTACTTCAAGACTTGCTGAATAGTTAGACACTTATGAAGTCTTTATTCAAGTGCTGAATTTTAAGTTGATGATGTTTGCTCCATGAAATACAAAGATTAATCATTTGTTATCATGCACTAGTAGAGCAGTAGGGTTGTTTAGGAACCCAAAGGATTAGAAGAGATTGATTGACATAACTAGAAAAAGTCACAGTTAATTGGTTTTGACAAATGGATTAAGCCGATTTTGAAGTCAACAAAAAGCTTTATAAATCTTAGGCTGTTGATCGCATGTTAGTCTTAAAATGTCGGCCAGGAGTGGATATAGGTAAGGACTATTAGTTGCCTCACAAGTCACAACCGATTAAGAATGTAGACAAGAAACTTGTTCTCTTTGTCCTCTTCATTATGTCACTACCTCATTTAATTTGTAAACAATTTGTTTGTCATGCATGCATGTATAGGCAGCTTGGCCTAGCTTTAGCTATCAGCAATTAGCTATGCGTGTGCTCCTTTTCTCTCTCTCTCTCTCTCTCTCTCTCTCTCTCTATATATAATATATATATCTTTTTTTTTTCTTTTTTTTTTTTGTTCCTAGCTTCTCAATGAGGATTTGATAACTTTATAGATAGGAATCCGATATTTTGGGAGTTTGATGGAACCAATTGAATTTTGCATTTTAACCTTCATTGTTGTCTTTTACCTTTTTCTTAATAGGGTTCCTTTTTTTTTTTTCCCCCTATAAAATGGCCCAATTAAATATAGTAATTTTAAGCTTTCAACTCTTAAACTGGTCGGTTGGCATGTGCATCGTGCAATCATAAAATTCTTCTTAAAAAATTAATAGAACCCATATTAATTTTCATTCAAATATTTTTGTCTTGTGTGAGATTGGATTATAAGTCAGTTTATTGCTTATTTTTCTTACTATTTACAGGTTTTATATGAGTTATCTACTTATTTTATTTAACTTCTTCTTTCTTTCTTTATTTTTTGTGAGTTCTACTTAAATCAACTACTTATTTTATTTAACATTTACTTTTTATTTACCAAATTTTTAGTAAAAAATTAGATTATAAGCAGTTCTAAAACGCGCATTATTTCATTTATAAAATAACAAAAAAGTAGATAGGTAAGGATATTTTGAAATTTATTACTTGCCTTTTATTTTAGAATGGAGAGAGAGACACATGGAGATAGATATGGTCCACTTTGACAACCTAGGGACTTTATTTTTTATGCCTTTGAAATCTTTGCACTTAGAAACTGATGGCGGAATATACTATGTCAGATTCTTGGAAAAGCACCTTCCAGGTTAATTGGTTCTGTGGAACCGACGATTGTTAGTTTGACTTTGTTGCTTTGTGCAATGGTTTCGGTTTTTGATTGAGTTGTTTAGCCGCTTAGGGTTTGAAGTGTCGGGTTGTTTGTTTTTAGTAAAATTAACTAATTTGGCTTAATTTTATAAAAAAAAAAATTACTATTGGTAATTTTTGTTGATAGGCTAATTTTTCTATGCTTGTGTATTTTGTTTTAGATTTTGAATTTATAAATATTTTTATAACCTTTAAAATAAGGAAAATGCTAGAGCTATAAATGTTTTTGTAAATTACTAATGTGGTTAGTGATTATTGTTATGTAAAAAAGTAATGTAAGTGGTGGGCTCATATGCGAACTAATAAAAATTTGCTACCTCAATAATTTGTAAAAATATTATAGAAAAGTTTGTAACTGTAACATTATTCTCAAAAGAATTAAAGATATTGTTAAAGGCGGGCAAAATGTAAATTTATAAAACAAAATTGCTGAAATTAATCCCTATATATATACTAATAAATTTTTTTTTTAATATAATTGGGGGGTTGCCATTGCCCCCATTGTCCAAGAGTGGCTTTGTCTCTAGTTCAACTTGCACAGTGTAACTTTAAAAATGTTACATCCTTCAATATTTTTTTTAATTGGATATGAATTATGACAAATTCAATGTTGAATTATATTTTCTTATTATACCCTTCATGTTTGCAAAATTTCAAAATAATCAAATATTAAAAAAACTATCTCATGAATAAAACATTTAAACTTTAAGTTTTTATATTTTAAAATTATGCATAAACAATGAGTTCATGGATAAATAAAAAATAATAAATAATTTGTGTACTTTAAAGGTGAGATTTTCAAAATATTAATTCAATAAAAAAGTTATTAGTGGGTGCAATATTACTTAAAGTTACATCAACATCAAGTGTAGCTTGATCATTACCCTTTAAAAAAAAACTACATCAATCTATGTATTGAAAGTGCATGAATTAGATTGCATTTCTAAATTTTCCTTGACCGTGGTTAGGTATACCTATTTGCTGTAAGTAGATCTATTTTTTGGGCTTATTTTGTTAATTCTGTCATGGATGCATATAAAATAGGCTAAAATGCAAATTATATCTTCTAAGTTTGATTGAAATTCATTTTAATCCTCTAACATTACTTTCATTCAATTAAGTTTTTTAAGTTTCAAATTTATTCAATTCAAGTTTTTTGTCCAATTCCGCTATAAAAATGCCACTAAGTATGCAATTAATTAATAAAAAAATTAAAAAATATCACATGAAAATCTATAAAATATTTTTATTAATTTTATAGATTTTTTTTTCTTGTGAAAATAAAATATTTTTAATGGAAATTTTTAATTAAATTGAATAAAAGACTTGAATTGGATAAATTTGAAATTTAGAAAACTCAATCAAACAAAAATAAAGTTAAGAAACTGAAATTAATTTCAGCCAAACTTGGATGGTGCAATTTGCATTTTAGCCTTTGTAATATTATGTGAACTTAGTTAGCATCTTCTAGAGTTCTTTAAGATTACTCTAAAAATTTTAAACTCCTATCAATCTATTTTGAAATGAAAAAATTGTATTTCACCTCATAGTCCATAATTAAAGTCGATATAAAAAATATTGTGATAGTCAATATTTTACTTAAATGTTGATAATGTGGTAAATTTAATCCATTCATTTTAAAATTAATTGATAGAATTTAATGAACTTTACAATAGTCATCATCCTAAAAACTTTAGAAAATCTTAATATGAAGTGAGCTTATAAGATTGTCAAATCTTTGTACTATATTTATAATCTAAGTACGTAAACCAACCCTTTTTGTACGGTGAATTACTGAATAGTGAATACAGAGTATGAAATATGCCTAGTGTTTGGAATACATATCCAAGCATTAGGTTACCACTTACCAGTTAAATTTCAATTCATGACAGAGTATGTTTTGAATTTGGGTGTGAAAATAGTTGTGTCCATGTAGAAAGAAAAAATTTAAGATTACAAAATTTTTCACAACTTTTTGTTACAATGGTAATATGATAAAGAAAAAATAATAAATCTATACATAAATACCGGTTAACCACTCAATTGATCACGTAAGAGTCATGAAAAAAAATTATAGAATAATTTATAGTTGCAGAAGAAATGCCCTCTTGTTTCTGAAGCAGGCCCACATTGCTTATGTGCACGGCACATAATTCACATATCTGGGAATCGCCCAGTGTACGATAAAACCAACCGAAAGATTAAAAAGGAAGAGAATTTCCGTGGGACAATAAGAATCAGACGGCCAAAAGAATCTTTGGTCAGGACAGGCATAATTGCCCCTTTATTACTCACCCAATTTACAGCAAGAATGAGGAATCTGCTGCCACTTTTTTTTTTTTTTAATCTTTTCTAATCATTGCATTAGGATAAGTAATAATTTCTTCTCAGAAAAAAAAAGATAAGTAATAATCAACTTAAAATTAATGAGAGCCATAACTAAATTATAAATATATAAAATGTTAAAATGTTGCAGAGTCTGTGTTGAAAGGCTCTACGGAACAGAAGTGGGGAAAAGATTTTTGTTTGTATGAAGTCTCAACTCAGCAACAGACTCAATGACATATCAATATCTCACTTGCCATCTAAGACTCGGATCTGATTGTCGCTTTTACGTCAAGAAATCTCCTTTTAAGTTACGTGAACTTCAAAGTTCTAACTCCCTCCTAACCTTTTCTTTTTTTTCCACTTTAAAATCTTTCTAGTGAATTAAACAGGCTGCATTCATTTTGACCTTGACAAGTGAATAAAAATACTCTTCATGAATATGAGAGTTGATTTTTATTGAGTTACTGGGTTTTAAAAAGGTTAGACAAAAATGTAATTATATCTATATATATATATATCTATAAAAAAAAAGTAAAATTTTTAAAAATTGTATGTAAACTTATGCAAACATATTTGAACTTTCCATGCTATGATTCCCAACTTCATTCCTAGTTCCTCCCAAACATGTGTGGTTTTATTTTTTCATATAATCTAGGAATAAATAATTTTCACTTAAATTTCTCAAAACTATTGTTGAAGTGATAAGTTAATTGCTATATGAAAAAAATTGAAAGAATAGTGATGTTTAGAATAATTACAACTCATCACATCATAATAAATGTGAAAAAAGTGTAATAGTAAAGCTCTCTATTTTCACAGTCATATAAGTTGGGAGGGAGTTTTAGGGTTGGGTATGGATTGGAAGAAATAAAGAAAATTCTCTTATAAAAAAAAGGACATCAATTAAATTTCATAGTATTACAAGCATCAACAATATATTCTCTATTTTCACAATCATATAAGTTGGGAGGGAGTTTTAGGGTTGGGTATGACTTGGAAGAAATAAAGAAAATTCTCTTATAAAAAATAGGACATCAATTAAATTTCATAGTATTACAAGTATCAACAATAAATTCTCTATTTTCACCTATCAAAAAAAAAATCTCTATTTTCACAATCATATAAGTTGGGAGGGAGTTTTAGGGTTGGGTATGGCTTGGAAGAAATAAAGAAAATTCTCTTATAAAAAATAGGACATCAATTAAATTTCATAGTATTACAAGCATCAACAATAAATTTCAATTTTTGATAAGTTCTTTTTTTTTTTTTTTTTAGCTGTAATAGTTTGTTTTGAATAACATTTTACCTTTGGCAAATATCAGTGCATCAATTGCCAACAATCAATTTTTTTTAATGGGAATTGTCAACAATAATTTTATAAATGGTACTATTTCACTTAGGGATACTCCACGTTGAAGGCAGAGTGGTCATAGGACCACCCTAACCTAAAAATAAAAATGATTATATATAAAATTTAAAAAAATTATGATTTTTTTACCCTAAAAAATTTTTTGTGACCGCATTAAATTTTTCTAAGCCTAAAATAATTAAACTTCAAACAAAGTTTGACAACAAACTTGGTTATAAACTAAGATTACAACTCCACTCAATATTTTATTTATTGGTGTGAATTTAGTAGTGGATTACATTTTCTTTTTATATCTTCCATACTTACAAAATTTCATGAATATCAAAGATCGATAGCTATATTATCAATCAAATGTTTAAATTTCGAGTTTTTGTAGTTTAAAATTATACATAAAAAATAAGTTTATGGATCAAATAGTAAATAACATTCGATTGGCATAAAATTTGACAAATGTTTTAAAAACATAAAAAAAAAAAAAAAAAGCAATTTAAGGATCAGATTTTCAAAATATGTAGTTATGTTAATTTGTTTGGTGAGAATTATAACCTTATATTACAACTAAGTTTTAGTAAAACTTTATTCTTAAACTTTGGTCCCCTTAACTATATATCAGGCTCTTACAAACAAAAAGAAAAAACTCAAGAAAAATTTTATTGAACTAAATTTTGAAAAAAATATAGCTTGCAACATTGATAATGCGACTATTATAATTGTAAGACTTTATATATATTTATATGTGTGTGTTTTTTTTGTGTCAATATATAAAATTATCTTTTTATTAGATTTTGTATAATTTAATGACTACCTTAAAAAAATTCCTAGATTGCTAGAACCTCCACTAATTTCACTTGTCTTTGTGAGTTATATATATATATATATATGACAACATAAAATATACAAATTAATCCTTAAATTTTGGTTTAGCTTCTATTTTAGTCCTTTAAAATTGAAGAGTAAATTTGTTTAATACACAAAAATTTAAAAGGTATTAATTTAATCATTTCATAATCTTGTCATTTAAAATAGAATCTGACCAGAACTTTAGAGAGCAAGCACGATATTTGTGTAGATATTAACATGACTTGTTATATATATTTATACAAATTCCTCTTTGCAAACATTGTTGTCCCCCATCGAGAGTCAATTAATTTCAGCTGGCTATGCAACAATGTTGAGAACAAGGTGGAGATCGATCTGATAATATTATTAATTATACAATAATTAAATGTGTGTTGAATGAGCTGGGTAACGTTCTCTGAAGTTCTGCTATTCCATTTGTGTTGTGATCAGTAATCACACGCATTTGATTGCTGTGGCCAGTTTTATTGATTAAACAACAAAACTACAAAAGCCTGCAGCGTTGTCCATTTTTCCAGCCTTCTTGGGGATGGATTTTTGCCTTTTATTATTAAACGCTGCCTGACTCTCTCGCGTGGCCCACCTAGCTTTCAAAGCCTAGGCAACCCATGCACTCCAGCTAGTCAATCATCATGACTCATGTGCCAAACTTAACACCCAAACCTCCTAATGTTATTCAAATAAATTATTTTAGATCTTTTCTCACAATGCTTAATGTATGCCATGATGTTATGTAATGAAAATGATATCAGTAATAGAATCAAGTAAAAATGGTACTTAGGTTTGTTTGAAATTTGTTTCTTTTGTTGAAATTAAAAATTTTTTGCTCAAAGTATTGTAAATAAAGGTAAAAGTTTGCTGAAATAGTATAGTAAGACTCATGAATAGTACCAAAAAGTGCAGTAAAGCTCATAAATAGTAATAAAAATAAGCTGAATAGTAAAATAAGCCAGTAAAAAATAAACTATCCAAATGGACACTTATTCAATTAAAACTCAACACCCAAGTTGTTAAAAAAAAAATCTTTAAAAAAAAAGTTGTAAAAAATATGTTAAATTAAATAAAAAAAATCGGTTTGTACTTTTTTAAGTTTTATTTATCCCTCTTGATATTTTAATTAGCTTAAAACAACCTCGAAAAAAAAAAAAAAAAAAAAAAAAACACCAAAATGACTTGTGTTTCAATGGCTGAGGTAGTGGAAGTGGACTTCTTTGTGGTGGATGCATTCTCCCCCTACACGGCCATTGTGGCTAGACCATGACTTCATATCCTTGGGGCTATTTCTTCAACTCTGCATCAGAAGATGAAGTATTCGTTAGGAGACCGGATTGAGGAGCTGGTAGGGAACCAATCCATGGCTAGGCAGTGCCTTGTGTTTGCAATTTTGCATCAACCAGCAGCTGAGTCCTTGGCCTTTGTTAAGGGAGGCTTATAGCAGTCAAAGTCTCCGATATTTGTTATGTTTTTAAAATTATGACTTTTGGGTTAATTCACTCATTCTCCTAAATCTTAAAACCGAGCAATGTCTTTCCAAGTTTATTGAAAATGTGCAAATTCACTCATGTTGTTAACAACTTTGGTTAACATTTGAATTCAATGAAAGTTGTTACCGACATGGGGAATTTGCACATTTTTGATAAATTATAGGAGACATGGCTCAATTTAGAGTTTCAGGGGCTTGAAGCGTACCCCATAATTAAGGATGGGAAGTGCAATTAACTCAAAAATTAATTTTCTTTGAAACTAGCATATGCTCTCTCTCTCTCTCTCTCTCTCTCTCTCTCTCTCTCTCTCTCTCTCTCTCTCTCTCTCTCTCTCTTTGTTTTCACTATCTCTTAAGCCCCAAGAGCCAACACCCAAACGACACCCAAACGGAGAATTTCAAGAAAAGTGGATATTCTGTTAAATTTTTTGAATCTAATAGAAATTGTTAATGGTATGGGGGAGTTTGCAAAATAAATTAGTGGGGACGTGGCTTGGTTATCTGGCAATCTTGAACAACTAAGAGTTGTTAATTGAAATATAGAACTTTTTTTGGGGGGGGGGGGGGTGGGGAAGAAGAAACATAGAAATTAATAGTGAACTGTTTTATTAGAAATGATTATAGCAATTGTAAGTTTTTTTTTTTAAAAAAAAAAAAAAAACCNAAACTCAACACCCAAGTTGTTAAAAAAAAAATCTTTAAAAAAAAAGTTGTAAAAAATATGTTAAATTAAATAAAAAAAATCGGTTTGTACTTTTTTAAGTTTTATTTATCCCTCTTGATATTTTAATTAGCTTAAAACAACCTCGAAAAAAAAAAAAAAAAAAAAAAAAACACCAAAATGACTTGTGTTTCAACTCTTTTAAGTTATTTAGGTGGGTCCTGTTACATATTTGTTTCAATATATGAGGTAATATATCACTCTGGTGGTGAGAGAATAAATTTGAAAGAAATAAAGTTATATCAATATGATTTTCAAAAGTTCACTCGAGAAATTCTTGCATGAAAATTGAGCAAAGTTTTCTGTTTGAAGATTGCCCAGGCAAATGTCGCATGAGAATTGAATGAGGTTCCAGTTTAAGATTGTTTGAGTAAGCGTTGTATGAAGATCAAGCGAAGTCTTTGTTGAAGAGTATTTGATGTTCAATTGAGTGAGATTAAAAAATAATAATTTTTTTTTTTTGCATAATTGTGCAAATAAGTGTGCCTAACTTGAAAATAAAAATCTTAATGATAATTATAGGGGTATTGGGCCCGGGGTCCATTACATGTTTATATTTTTGGGCCTGTGACCCAAGCCGAGGACGAAGGGTTGATCGAGAATGGGAAATCTTGGTCCGAAGAGACAGTGGTAGTAAATAAAAAGGTTAGTTTTGGTCATGATGGCTCAAGAGGGTAGGCCGAGGATAAATACATCCTCGGTTCACCAAAACCAAGGTCAGAAGAGGTAGTCTGTCGTCCCAGATAATGTTCTAGGAAGTTCTGTCGGTGCGGATAAGCATTGCAGAGACATCAGACGAAGAGAAGTCCCAAAATATCTTAGGGAAAAGCTGTTACCACCACATTAAATGCTTTATAGCTAATTTCCTAGCTGCATTAATGAGGAGAAGACCCTTGAACAGTGCAACGTTAACTGCCCCAATGCGTAGAGAGCTTAAAAGGGTGTCCGATAGGACAAGCACTCAAGTAGTAACTTGGATGACCAACAAGTGGAGTGTCAAAATTGTCTAAAGAGAGCTATATAATGGAAGAAACACTCTACGGAGAAAGGAGATCAAAAAAGAAAGAGAAAATCATTGTAGCATCAAGAACTAACTTTGTAATCAAACTTGAAAGAAATATATAAGAACAAATCTCCTCGAACTTTGCCGAGAACGATTTTCTTCATCATAACCCGTCTATTTATATCTTCTTGTCATCTAAATCTATTTCGGTGTTTGTTTGATTCATTAGAGCCTAGTTTTTCTGACTCATTCTCTACAAATTCATTGTTTTGGGCTTTTTGGGTCTGGGTCCATCCATCTCTTGGGCTAAGGACTCGAATCTGGTCCTTACAATTGGCACCATCTGTAGGAATTACTGGTGTTATAGTGAATCCAACTTTCAACGATGGTAGGTTCAGGTCCACACCAAGCATAATCTATAGGGTCTCAACGCCAAGATCACTTCCATGATCTTAAACGGAAAAGAGACCAGAAGGGAATTGTACATACTACCCATACCAGTAAGAGCCAATCTCGGGGTAAAAGCCACATCTCTCATGAGGAGAATGCCAGAGCCATGCAAAAAGAGATTGATCACCTGAAGAGAAGCTTGCGCCATGAACGGCGAAAGCGAGCTCCATCCAATTCTGACTTCTCTTCTAAAAGTGAAAAGGATGGTAGCTATAGGCGCAAATCAAGGACTCCTCTTAGTGAGTCTTTCTCATATGATGATGACTATCATCATGAGTGTAGAAACAGAAATTCGTCCTTAGTAGGCCTGGAAAACGATGCTATGAGTAAAGCACTCAACCAAATTTCCAAGTCACCTTTCATGCGCTGGATTGAGAGAGGGAGACTTCCTCGGCGATTTACACAACCCACATTCACCATGTACAATGGTAGAACAGATCCTGTAGAGCATGTTAGCCACTTCGATCAAAGGATGGCCGTACACTCTAAGAACAAGGCCTTGATGTGCAAGGTATTCCCATCCAATTTGGGGCCTGTGGCAATGATGTGGTTCGATGGTCTGAGGATAGGTTCCACTGATTCCTTCAAGGAACTCACTCAATTGTTTGGATCCCACTTTATTACATGCAGCAAGGTTCCTCGGCCTTTAGCTTCCTTGTTGTCCTTGTCTATGAAAGAAGGAGAAACCCTGAAAACATATTTGGACAGATATTGGGAGATGTTCAACGAGATAGACGTCGATTTTGACGATGTAGCCATCAGCACTTTCAAGCTCGGCCTACCAACCAAGCATGGCTTAAGGAAGTCTTTAACTGGGAAACCTGTTACCAATATATGCCAGCTCATGGATCAAATTGATAAGTATAAGAAGGTTGAGGAGGACTAGCAGCAAGGCAAGGGAAAGGGCAAGGTTATCCCTTAGGAGATGAGGGATTTCAGGTCGGACCGCTACAACAATGACAGACTCCGAAGAGATATTGTTGAGCAGTCCGAGTCTACAGCTCCTTAAGTGGTCAACACTGTGTTCCGAGAATCGGTGCATCAAGTTTTGGAGAAATCAAGAACGAGCCATACTTTAAGTGGCCGAACTAGATGAGTGGAGATCCTTTGAGACATAACCAAAGTCTTTATTGTCAGTACCACAAAAGCGGGGACATACCACCGAGGATTGCAAAACGCTGTGGAATCGTTTGGAGCAGCTGGTCAAAGAGGGAAGGTTGCAATAATTTATGTACTAGCCCAACGGACAAGGGGACCAATCAAGGTTAGGGGCTCAGGGGAATGCTCTTTCAAGGCCCTTGTTAGGTACAATTAATGTCATTTTTGTTGCACCTGAAAAAAAAAAAAAAAACCTATTTTTGGGGTTAAAAAGAATTTTTTATTTTTTTATTTTTAATGCAGATTTCATATTAACACATGTAAATCTCATCCATTCATCGGGGTCTTCAGTATTCTCCTACTTAAAATAAATAAATAAATAAATTGTGCTAACTTATAACATCATGTGCATTGTGTTAAAAAAGAAAGAAAAAAAAAGGTACAAATTGTTACTGGCGCATTCTGATACTTTTTGAGTAAATACTATAAACTGTATCTATTTTGAAGAAAAAAAAAATCTTATTATTTATGCTCATTTTTTATTCCTAATTCATAAGATTGACAAGTGATGATTAAGTGCTTAGTTGATTATTTCTTCATGTGAACCACACTGAATTAATTTATGTTCTAAATTCTTAAGGTTTCATGTGGGAAATAAAGTACATGTTGGTTGAAATTGAAACTGCTATTAAAAAAAATTTTCCTCATACAATATCACACTACTCGAGACAGTGTTTCATAATGACACTTTAAAGCTTTCATGTAGTGGTGTTATTGTAAGGTTTAGTGCGTAAAATGCTTCATTTTTGTTGACTTATTAATTATACGAATATCCGCATGTGAGTTCATACCAGATATAGCATTTGTTCATCACATGGCATTAATTATTAGCATTTATAAAAAATATATATATATATATATTAGCATTTTGTTAAGTTAACAAATGTTCTAATAGTTGTGTTTAAGATACATTTTATGCTTTATTAAATAATATTTTTTATAAAATAAAATAAAATTATATACGTATATTTAAAAAAGCATACATAATTATAATAAATTTGTTTGTGTAAATCAATAAATCATTAAGATATGCATTTCATTTTTTGAAAAATGTGCATTAAAGCTGAAAATTGAGCATTTATTATTATTATTATTATTATTATTATTAGTTAAAACAATTATAGACTTTATTCATTTAATATCTTATTGTACAATAAGAAAGAGAAAAAATATGTATTCTTCTAACTAAATAATAGTCTTTTCTTTCTCTTTGGCAACACTAGCAAAAGCTAAAGGTTTAAAACAAAACTATTACATCTTAAAAGAACAAAATAAAATGGTATACTTGTGCCTTTAAGGGGCATTTATTAATATTGACCATTTTTATTATAAGCTTTCATGTGTTAATACTAAATACGTACTGCATTTTGGTTGAACTAACACGAATCCAAACCTGGTAAAGTTGGTTAATTGGCTGTTGATGTACCAAAGAAATTCTTCATTGAATTGGTGGAGCAAATGAAGGTTCTTTCTTGGCTCCTGAAATATATTCTATTCAAAGAATTGCAAATCCATGAGACATGCCATTTGCACTGTGGATTCGCACTAGGGCCCTAGGTGGCGGACCATTTTAAATAATGGGGTATATTATCTTTCCTTTCATGAACCTAGCTTGTCTCAACTATTTCTCTCATTCAAAAAATTATTAAAAATAAAAACCCAATTTCTCTCATTCAAAATTATCATCATTATTTTATGATTTCACCTTAATAATGGTATATTAGAGTATCTTTTTATTTAATTAATATTTAAAAAATTGTCACCATTAATTATATATTCTTAATATGTACATCAAATTTTATATCAATTAGTTGTTATTTATTATTTAATTCATAAACTCATATTATATACATAATTTTAAATTTAAATATTTTATATATGTGATAGTTGTTGATCTTTAACTATCTTAGAAATTTTCAAGCACTAAAAGTATAAGTAGAAAATATAGTCTAGATATAGATTTATTAAAATTCACATCCAAAAAAAATAAATTTATTAAATAGCATTACATTAATAAAATTTATATTAAATGTAATTTGAACCCAATAATAATCACTTCACTTCATGAAATTCATCCAAAGTTAGGGTAACATTCAACCCAAATAATCAATCTATCAAATCAATTTCGGGGATACCTATAAGTGAATATATCTTTTATATATACAGTTAACCTAATAATACAATTACAAACTGCATTTTTGTTAGGCCTTTAAAAAAAAAAAAAAGAATTGCATGCTTGTTGTTTTAATAAGCACAAATGTGACGAAATAGTTGATTATATGGTTGTTGTGAACAATGAATACATATAATAAAAGGAATGACAAAGGATTGAAGGGTACCCTAAGTTAATGTAAACCTAACCTCTCGATTTATATAGAAAGTTAATAATTTTTTATGATAATAAGTAACCTTGATCATGGCATGGAATTATTTTTATAGTTTGTTGACACGTTGTTGAGGACTATGACATAAATGGTTGTTGTCTTATGATTGTGGGGGCACACATGTTTCTCACACATTCAAGTTGATCGGCCTTAAGTATTGCTAAGTTGAGGTCATACTCGGTCATTCTGAGCATCTCTAAATTAGATTAAGTTTGAAATTATATACATAATTTTAAATTTAAATATTTTATATATGTGATAGTTGTTGATCTTTAACTATCTTAGAAATTTTCAAGCACTAAAAGTATAAGTAGAAAATATAGTCTAGATATAGATTTATTAAAATTCACATCCAAAAAAAATAAATTTATTAAATAGCATTACATTAATAAAATTTATATTAAATGTAATTTGAACCCAATAATAATCACTTCACTTCATGAAATTCATCCAAAGTTAGGGTAACATTCAACCCAAATAATCAATCTATCAAATCAATTTCGGGGATACCTATAAGTGAATATATCTTTTATATATACAGTTAACCTAATAATACAATTACAAACTGCATTTTTGTTAGGCCTTTAAAAAAAAAAAAAAGAATTGCATGCTTGTTGTTTTAATAAGCACAAATGTGACGAAATAGTTGATTATATGGTTGTTGTGAACAATGAATACATATAATAAAAGGAATGACAAAGGATTGAAGGGTACCCTAAGTTAATGTAAACCTAACCTCTCGATTTATATAGAAAGTTAATAATTTTTTATGATAATAAGTAACCTTGATCATGGCATGGAATTATTTTTATAGTTTGTTGACACGTTGTTGAGGACTATGACATAAATGGTTGTTGTCTTATGATTGTGGGGGCACACATGTTTCTCACACATTCAAGTTGATCGGCCTTAAGTATTGCTAAGTTGAGGTCATACTCGGTCATTCTGAGCATCTCTAAATTAGATTAAGTTTGAGACAAGGTTTTAAAAATCAGATTGTGGAAAAAAGTTCAACCATGAACTGTGTTATGGGCCCATTTAGAGAAATTAGGAATGGCAAGGATGAGTTTTACTCGTTGCGTCCCACTCTTAATGTATATATACATATTTTATTTAATACATATTTAAATTATTTATACATATAAATAATATTTTCTATACATATTCTAGTTAAACCATTTTTTTATACATATTCTATTATAGTTTTTTTTTTTTTTTTTAAATACTTATCTCTTAATCAGTACTCTCATGGTCACTCTTTCTCTTATTTTTCATCTTAATTTATCTCATCACTTTCATTGAAATTTATAAAACATATGTACCAAAACCTACTTTGCACGAGTTTTTCCCACCCTCAAAAAGGAGATGGGACAAGGTTGAGGCACTCATTATCCAATCCCACCCAAGTGCCAAACCTAAGAGAAACCATTAAAAACCAAAAATTAACAACTCACTCAGGAAAATTGGGAATCAAATTGGCGGTGTGGATTCTCTAGTCAGTTTTGCTAAATATATTATTGATAATGTATTTTGGATAGAAAACTATCCTCCTCCAGCAATGGAGGCTTTTTATTTCGATTTGGCACATATTTCTATATATAAAAGGAGTGAATGGGAAAAGTTACAATAGTTTTGGTTTGTTCAAGTTTTATTGTTTCGCTGGGTTTTTTTTTTTTTTTTTTTTTTTTTTGGGTGAATGCATAAAACTACAGTAGTTTTGCTACATTATTTTTGGTTTGTCTAATTCGCATTGTTTCATGTTATAATAAAATATTAATATAACATGGGTTCCAGTTAGCTCAATTGGTAAAATCTCTAATGGTTGAATAAGAGATCTGAGGTTCAATCCCCGCCTACACCAAAAGCTGATTAGTGTCTTAGTCTGATGATAAAAAACTATTGTAGGGTCGGTTTTTTGTAGCCTAAGCCCAAAAGAGATTGGCTATAGGCCCAACGAACCTAGAACAATAAATTTGTAGAGAGTGGGTTGAAGGTTTAGGCGCCGACCGGCGTCTAAGAAGCCTGAACCTCTTTTCCTTTTATTGAAGAAACACTTGGAACAATTTACAACTAGGAGATGCTCATGGCCGAGGAGGCTTTTTTCCTCCCTTCTCTCCAAAAACCCCCCCAAAGCCCCCCCAAAAAGCCCCCTCAACATTTTGCTTGTCTCTCTTATATACTACTCTCTTCTTCTTCCTGTTGATCGTTCATTGGCCTCTCCTCTGGCCGCCTGTCCTATCAGAGGTCGTATCTGTGCTCAAGTGGTTCACTCTGATCGATGTAGCCTTGCCCGGGGGTTGCATCCCGATTAATGCGGCTAGAAGGGTTAGGTGAACGTATTAAGTGCTGAGGTGACAACTGGCTCTGGGTCTATCCCCTCCTCCTCTATAGTTATCCTTAGTATGCCGAGGACGAGAGGATCCTCGGCGCGGATCCAAAGAAGGGTTTGCTCCCCAAATTGGCCTTGGGTAATCATCCCTCCTCGGACTGGGCCATTTAGGTCTGGCTTGGAGTGGGCCATGACTGTATGATTTCCTGGCCCCACAACTATCATTAGGAATGGATTCCATAAGTTGAAACTTTCTAAAAAAAATATTAACACAACAAATTAGCACAATATTTTCACAATTGTTGAGGTGTTAATTTCTTATAAGTTATTATACTAAACTAACCACAACTAAAAATAAAGTTATTATTAAAAAAGAAGTGTTACATCCACACTCATAAAAAAATATTACATCCACAATATTTTTCACAACACTTTCATAACAAGCCATAAGTGGTAAATTGTTATTATTTCTAATTTAAACTTACCAATGAAACTACTTTTTTACTTACCAATAACAACTTGTAACAACCTAGTACTTATGATTTGTTGTGGATATAGAATTTTTTTTGTGAAAATGTTAAGATATTTTGTTGTCGTCACAATATTTTCAAAACTGCTGAGCTGTCAATTTTTTACTAGTCAAAATAAAATATAGCAAAATTATAAAATGTATTATGAAAATGTTGTGTTATTTTGTTGTGATTTTAGAAATTTTTTGTTGGTTTAGTCAGCTTTGTTGAGTCAAAATTCACTGTTTATTTTTTTTTTTCTTTGTGCATCATTTTAAGTAAAAACACATAGTTGTACACACAAAAACCAAAGCAAAAACTTATGATAAAAACACTTTTCATCCTTTATGTTTGGGGTAGTTTACAATTCCTCCTTAAACTTTAAAATCAAGCAATTTTTCCCTTAATATTTTGAAAAATAGCAAATATGTCATATTGTTATTCTTTCAATTAAAATCTAATGAAAGCTTATGATTCTTAAAATACTTTATTGTGTATGTTTAAAATACTCCCACTAAATTTTAACATCCCAAAAATTTTCTTCATGAATTTTGAGTTTTAGATGGTAGTAATTCTTTTTTTTTTTTTATAAGAGATGGTAGTAATTCTTGAAAAGTTGGAATGATGATATAAGTGTTTTATTTGTTATCTAAAAAATATTGATTTTCTAGGTTTAAAATTTTAAAACTTATAATTGATCTAATGGAAAATTCAATGACACGTGCCTTTTGTTATCTTTTTTCATTTATTTTCTTAGCAAAAGTCAGTTATTTATTGTTGGAAGATGATGATATTCATTATCATTCTTGGAAGTTTTTAGTAAGTGGATATATTATTTTTAGCAAATACTAAATAGGTACTAAAAAACTATTATAGTAAAATAGATATTTATATGTTAAATAACTATCATAACTTTGTAGTTGATCAAAATTCTAATACAAATGAGATTAACTTTTCATGATATAATTATCAAAATTCTTAAAATTAATGTCTATTTTGATTAATGTAAATTTCTATGTACTTTTAAAATTAAATGATTTATATATTTATTTTGTGATACAATAAAATTTAGAATTGACTTTAATTGCTTTTTTTTTTTAATGATAAACTCGTGCTTTGCACGTGTTGTCCTAACTAGTTCAATCATAAATGAATCTATGTTTTGTGTTTTTTTTTTTTTAAGAAAAATGCTAATGAATACCCTTAAAATACTCGTTAACATTTCCATTTTTTCAAATTGTGTGGATTTAAAAAAAAAAAAAAGGGTTCGTTTTTATTTTTAAAATCATACATTACTTCTCCAAAAAAAAAAATCATACATTAAATAAATAAAACAAAAAACCAATCCCAATTCCCCATGATGGACCACCTCACCAAGCACCGAACAAATCGTAACCCATCTCTGATAAAAAAAAAAAGAAAAAAAAAAAAAGTGTGTGGAATACATGACCCAGAGATTTCAATAACCAATAAGAAATCTCCAACGTAGTCTTACCTACCCTCCCCACCTCTAGTGTACGTAAGTACCTCTTTGCTAAGCAAACGGCAACATAATAGAAGTTACATAGTGGAGCGCCATTCCCGCTCCGCCACGTGTAGTTAAACCCCCTCACGTCCTTTGTATGTAAGAAAACCCAAAGTTCGCCCATTAAGGTTCAAAAAAAAAAAAAAAAAAAAAAAAAAAAAAAAAAAAAACCCAAAACCATGAATATAATAATTTACATGAACATAAGGGATCTAAGGTTTAATTTCTATTAACATAACAAATCGATTGATATTTTAGTTTGATAATAAATAGTGATTATTAAAAGTGGACATCATAAGTTGAAATTATTTAAAAAAATAAATTACAAGAAAATGCTAGAAATATCACAAATTATCTAGTAATGAATGTGATTCATAACTGAATATTTAAATTGTCTCTTTATGATTAGTGATATATCAATTTGCAAAATTAATATAGTAAAATTTGTAGTATCTGTCAAGGTTTTCAGATCCGGACCGTTCATTGAAGCGTAAAAGGGGAAAATTTAAGGTTTTTGAGGTCGAACCGAGGTTGAACCAGGGTCAAACCGTGATGACGTCATAATTAATTTAATAATTAATTAAATTCTAAATATATATATTAAATTTATAAAACTAGCAAAATTGACTAATATATCTATATATGTGAGGGAAATTTAATTATTTTCAAGCATATATTTAATAATTAAATAAAAAAGTTAATAAAATAAAATAATAACCATTAAAACATTAAAATTTATGATTAATTTTTGAAGTAAAGTTGAATATCTTTGAAGAATTTTAATTATAATTTTTTTTTATTCCTTGTAAGAGATGGATAATTTAATTAAGTAGAATAAAATTGTGTTAAATTGTTTTTATATAAATAAAAAAAAAAATACTAAGGGGTTGGACCGCATGGTTCTTGCCACCGGTTCTACATGAACCGTGCAGTCCAACCTCGATTTTAAGGGTTCACAGAATTGCCACATATGCCCAGTTCTCTATGCTTAAAAAATCGGATTTCAATTCAGTTCTCAGTTTTCACAGTCCGACCTCCTGGTCCGGTCTGGGTCTGAAAACCTTGGTATATGTAGCTACTTTAATTCCAATTCAAAATTGTAAGCACAAGATTATAGACATACCTATTTCCATACCAAATTTCATAATTATTGACTAGTACAATTGTAAGTGGTCGACGAATAATAATAAATTCATATATACAAAAAATGTTTACGGCTCATAATCACACAAATTAACAAGTTGTGAACTTAAATGTGCCATTTGACGTGTCACTAGATTTATTCAAATCCTAGAGACACTCACCCAGTCACAAATTGTTCAATATACATTACATATAAGACAAAAAAAAGTATTACCTATATCTTCCCATTAAAAAAAAAAAAAGTAAAGAACTACTATGTCCACACTCCCCAATACTTTCACAAAAAATTTTAAGTGGCAAGTTATTATTGGTTGTTACGAGTAGGCAAAAAAGTAATTTAAATTATGAATTCAAATTAGCACCAATAACAACTTATTGCCTATGATTTATTATGAAAATGTTATGAAAAAATTGTGGATGTAACACTTCTCTAAAAAAAAAATATTCCATAATCGTATTTTTAAGCAAAAGTATTACAGTGGGGGGAAAAGCCCAAAGCTACTTAATGGGCCCGGAACCCACTGATTAAGGGCCATGGTGTTTTCGAGAATTAATAGATGGATGCGGCGGCCCACCTAAAGCAGGAAGCCCAGAAGCAGAAGGGGAGTGTCGTCCGAGGAGCCCACCATTTGTCCGAGGATGTCTTTCTCCTCGGCTATGATGAGCTTTGATCAAACAAATGTGTGAAAAGTCCGACTAACCTCCCCAACGATCCCAACGGTGATGATGGGCTCTGGGTGAATCCGGAAATGATCAGAACTAGAAAATATCTGAAGGAAAGGCTGGTACCACCGCATTTAATGCGCTGCAATAGCTTTTCTGGCCGCATTTATGTGGAGAAGACCCCTGAACAGTGCAACCTTAGCTACCGCCACTCACAAAGAATTAAAGTAGACACACGACATGACATGCACTCGAGTGGATGCGTGGATGAAGAACAAGTGGACGATGGAGATTATAGGAAGGGATGCTATATAAAGAAGAGGGGTCTCTGATAATAGAGGGGGAGGGAAGGAAAAACAAAGAGAGAGAAAGAAGCTTTACTGTAGCTCTGAACATTGTAATCGCTGTTCATTCAATAAAACACCTCTTCGGACATTCATTCATGGAGTTATCCGCGCTTTAGTTCACGCTATCATTATTGCATGTGACATAGCCAGCTGCTTTGTGCTTCATAACCAGCCCAGCTCTTTCGCCCACTCTCTACAAATTCATTGTTCTGGGTTCGTTGGGCCTATAACCAATCTCTTTTGGGCTTAGGCTACAAAAACTGACCCTACAATTACATATATCTAAAAAAAAAAATAGTATAGTATTACATTGTGAGAAATGTTCCGTTCACAATATTTTATATTTTCACAATAAATTTTAAGCGACTAGTTGTTACTTGTTTAGTTGTCACTAGAGGGCAAACAAGTAATTTAAGTAACAAATTCAAATTGGAACCAATAACAACTTACCAACTTGAATTTATTACAAAATTGTTGTGAAAATTTTTTGCACTTACCACTTGTCATTACATTACATACTGACCATGTTTATGTCACTTGGTGAGCCGTTGTTCTCGTATGACACATATCAAACTCCACAGCAACACCTATTCCCACTTTGACGCTTTTAACCGTCAAACTCGTCCACTCTTATTGTTTTTTTCTTTGAAAAAAAAAAGACTTATTTTCAAATTATTCGACCATGGGCTCACCACTCCTAGTGGCCCCACCACACAACCATGCCTCCCTTATCTCCGATCTTACCGCCATTTACTATTTTGGCTTTCCACCACCTACATATCCCTCACCGTTAACATTATCTCTCACGGCAGATAGCCCACTCCGTTAGTCACATTCGATAGCTCCTTCTCAATAACGTTAAAAAAAATTTACACACTATTAGATAATATTGAGAGGAAAAAAAAACCAATTGGTATTGTAGGGGCGGGCTTTGGTTCTTAGGTCTAAAAGATGAATGAATTAATGCCCAAAGAGCCCAACACAATAAATTTGTAGAGAATAGGCCAAAAAGCTAGGTTTCAATGAAGTGGACAACGCCCTCAATGGGCTAAAGATGGTAAGAGAGGAAGGAAAAACAATGAATATACAAATGTGGTGCACAAAAATTCTTCCTCGACAATGTCCGAGGAGGGTAGTTCTTGAATATGTTTCTCTTAGATTTGACTATAGTTACTGATCTTAATGCTATAGTGTTTTCTTTACAGATTTTTTGCCCCCTTCTTCTTGGAGGTTCTCTCATGTTATATAGCTCCCTTCAGGCGATTTTGACCCTCCATTTATTGATCGTCCAGTCCACCACTTGAGTGTTTATCCCATTAGACACCTTCCCAAACCCCTTGCGAGTTGCAACAGCCAATGCAACACTATTCAGGGGTCTTTTCCATATAAATGCAGTCAGGAGGTTTGGTGAGATGCATTAAATGTCATGCTAGGGCTAACCCTCTCTTCGAAATTTTTTCTCAACAATAGGACCTCCTTTGGCAATGTGCCACTGTCGTGGCCTTAATGTCCAAGCGTGTGGCCTCCTCGACCATGAATACGATACATGACACATGTATCTTATTTAAATTCCTGTGCCCCATAGGTACCTTTTCCTTTTTCCACATTGGATTTTAAGAAACTCAAATACTACGTGGCACATATTCCTAAATCAACCCACCCCCCCTCCCCCCCCCCCACCCCCCCTAAAAAAAATTCTACATAAGTAAAAGGAAGAGGCATTTTGTGCACTAGATTGATGGGATGTTGCCATATGGCAATTTTTGAAAACATGGCAGCATTCTATCAGGTCCAATATACACGACATTGACCCAAGCTGACCCATACAAAAAAAATTTAAGACATTTTTCTTAGCATTTGGGTTGATATATTTTTACTAGTTCTTATTTTTATTTTTTTGGATAAACTTACTAGTTCTTATCTGAACTAATTATTGACATTACATTTTTATTTACCACTAATAAAATATTACATTAATTGATGTGAAAAAGTGTCATTTTTTTGTCAATAAAATTTCTTAATTTTTTTTTAACAAGAACTCTATGTCCATAACATTTTCACAATAAATATTAGGTTGTTATGAGTTGTTAGTGAACAAAAAAAGTAATTTCAATAGTTTGTTCAAGTTAGAATTTTTTTTTTAAAAAACATTCAAACAACTTAATAACTTACCACTTATAATTTATTGTGAAAATATTATAAATATATCACTCCTCAATTTTAAATCTTCAGATAACATGAAGGAAAACAAACCAACTAATAGGCACCTTTCCTTTTTTCACGTAGGATTTTAAGAAATTCAATCCTACATGTCACATGTTCCTAAATCCGACCAAAAAATAAATAAAAAGAGCCACAAGAATTATACGAAGAACATAAAAAGGTGCGTAACATGCTTATCGGGATAACTGCTTGAATATATTATTACAATATTACGTTATCGATATACATCTCTCTACATTTCGTTAAAATTACCAATGTATCCTTGTCGATTCGATCTAGTCTAGTTTAAGGTCTTCCCTCTTTGTTAGATCTGAGAGAGAGAGAACGAGAGAGAGAGAGAAAATCTTTGCCATCGGATTAGAAGCAAACATAAAATAATGGTCCTAGATCTGCTTCCCACGTGACAATAACTGCTTCTTACTCGTCAGTTGTTTACGGGTAAACTACGTATAACCTATAATGGTTGTGCATTTCGTTTCTACTACTTATTATAACTTTGAATTTACGTATCAAAAAAAAAAAAAAAAAACTTTGAATTTAATTCGGTTGTTACTTTTACGTGTTACATGCATAAAAAACAAACAAAAGCTACTATCTTTCTTATCTTTCATTCGCTAGATTAGCGGTTCATTTTAAAGACCTTAATTTTACGCTTTATTTGTTTTGAAATAAAATATTTACATTTTTATTTTACAGTGTTTAGTTGTCTACATGAAAATGACAAGAAGTATAAAATGAAAAAAGTTTCCTAATCTCACAACCCATCAATTAGTTAAAAATTAAAAGTACACCTAGGAAAAAAAAACATTAAGAAGTGTATATTGATAAAATAAACTGAAAACAAGTTAGAGCAAACTAACACTAACTCTAACTCAATAGTATCAATTATATGCATGGGTAATTGTGTAAATTTGGATATTTTAGTTATTTACATATTCTATATAGTAATATAGATTTTTTTATAGGTAACAATTAATCTTGTTTGTATCCTTTAGTAGGATTATAAATTTTAGCTTGACCAATGTTGTCAATTGCCACAATCGATTTTGTTTAATCATTTAATGTATTTTTCAATTGGAATACTTTGTACATATGTTAATAGTTTTCACACTAATAATGGAAACGTTACTTGGATAGTCTATCAAACCCCAATGGATTCTTAATTGGAGGATAATTTATTTAGAATTTTAATAGTTTTAGTTCAAGTAGCAAAATATTAGATTGAAACATGGGTTATAGTTAGTACATATCATTCGTAAATCTTATTATATTACCAAACCCTCCCCAATAGCAAAGTAAAAGTTTTGCAAATTCATTCATTACATAATGCATTTTTTCTTTTTATTGGTAACCAAACATCACCCAAATTCAAATTGTTTTATCTTGTCCCTAGTCCCTACTCTTTACCAAAAATTCATAAAAAAAATAAATATTTTCTAATAAAAAAAAAAAAAAACTAAAATTTTCACTCACTTCGTGACCCAACGTTTTTCTCGATCGGGTGGAGCTGAGGCAACCACAGGAACCAAAAGCTATACACGTGTCATGATCTAAACACAGTTTGGTGGGTCACCCAATCGCGAAGAACCGGTCTTAAGGTAGTTTTCGCACTGACCTGCTATAGCCAGTAAACTTTATAAGTGATAACCGGTAGGTCCGGTAACAAGGGGGTCAATGGTACTAGTGCTGGGGGTTTAAGCAAAAGGTGGGTGGTTTTCAGAGGGTTTTGCATTTTGGTGATCAGAGAGAGAGAGTTTATTTTTCTAGAGAGAGAAAAAATGGGTATTGTTTAAAACAAAGAATTAATCGATTTTTTCTGGGAAAATATGGGATAGAAAATGACGGAAAGTTTTTTAGTGATGGGAAGAAAATTCTGATTTTTTTTTATTTGTTGAATTCTCCGACTATTCGCCGATCTTACATTCGCCGGAAAATTCTTAACAGTTTCGCCGGAATTTCTGTTTTCTACGGAAAAAGTTTCGAACTTTGCCAGAAGAATTGTTGTGTGGAGGTGAGTATGCGGAGAAAATTTTTTTTTTCCGTGGGTTTTTCATGCATGGATTGGGCTAAAGGTTGTGTTTTTATGTGGGTTTTATTGTATAGGCGGGGTTTTTCTTGAATTGGGTGTTTGGTTGCTAAGAAAACATGGGAAAATGATAGAGAAACTTGCAAATGTACGTGCAATTCAACTGCCAAACTTCTATACGATTTCAAAATTAATTTTTTTTTTTTGGTTAGATATTTTGATGAGTCAAATGGATCTTCATTTGTTTTGTTAATCTGATTTTCACTCTGAATTTCGTTACTTTTTGGCTTTTTTGTTTGGTTAAGTTGTTTTTGTTCAAAGTTCAGGTTTTGATGGTTTCGATCTGAGATTCTGGTGGGTTTTATATCATTCAGAAGAAAATTTGATAGAATAATTTAAACTTATTTTTTGGAAATGATCCAGAGTTGTATTTTTCAGTTGTCTTTGGCTAAAATTGTTAAGACTGTTTCTTCAAGATCGGTCTTTTACGAGGGTTTTAGATCTCTTAAAGTTCTATTTGGTTTGATTTGTGTCCAATTTTTTTCTTAGTAAAATGTTTTAGATTATTTTGCTTAGGTCCTCTATATCAGGGTTTTGTTGTGGTTTATGATTTTCTTTTTCTTGAAATGTTATTCCCTCTTTTTCTGTTTCTCTTGAAAAGGAAAATCCTTGATATATTTTTTTTTTTGATAGGAAAATCCTTGATATTTATTTCTGGAATTTACCGAAACTGAGTAGGGATGTGTGGGTTTCAATTGTTTATTTTTGAAGCTGAAGCATATTTATTTCTGACAAGTTGTTATTATCTTTTTGATACCTGAAACTTCTGCCATTGATCGTCAAAATTTTAAATTTTTTGTTGGATTTTATGTTTTTTTTCGTTTACTGATGAATTGTGGACTTGGGTTGCTATGAACATGATGTTGGTTGCAAGATCACGTGGATCTGTTGGAAGTTACTGAATTGTATCTTTGCTTCTATTACTTCTTTTTTGGTTGGCAATTGTAAACTAATTTCTCCATTTTCCATTTCTATGAACTTGTATTGGTTGGGTTTGGTTGGATGGAATCAAGGCCTTGGGATTGGAACCGGGGGCCTGCAATTTAATAGAAACTCTGTATATTTCAAACAGGAAAAACAATCACACTATAAATTGTGAAAAGCAAGGAACTTTGGTTGTTATGGAACTGGATTTTAATCCAAATGCAATTCTGTTCAACCAAATGCATTGTTGTTGTTGTTATTATTATTATTATGCTGTTTGGTATTTTCCTAATTTCGATTGACATATTTTAAGTCATTTAGATATTGAAGGATTTATTTTTTCGATTAGTTTTTATTTATGGATGCATAAATAGCGCATGGGTTGCTTTTTACCAATCTAAATGTTATTGGCTTTACATTAAATCTTGTCAACAAAGTCATCAGACTCATCCCTTGTGGTGATTTTTCATCAGGGTCTTATCTGTTGATTCTGTGAGCTTGGACGACTGGTGAAGTGCACATATGTTGAAAATGGATCCAAGATTGCTGGTACTTTGCGTTTGATATATCCTTTTTTGTTATGATTTCTGAGATATGGTGTTAGAGAAGAGGTTAGACTATGGATTCATTGGCTATCAGGTGCCTCCCATGCCTCGAGCCGCCAGATCAGCGAGGGTAAATATATGCTGTTATACTAATGTTGTGAATTGATGCAATTTATCTAATTACGTTTTGGGTCTTTTTTTTTTTTTTTTGAAATGCTGATCCATATGATTGATATTTAGTTTTGTCTTTTAGAAGAGGGGAACGTTTAGAAAGAGAACTGAAGACAATCAAATGTGTGCATTTGACTTACTGGCCACCGTAGCTGGTAATATGTTGCTTGAGAAAGAGAGTTCGCCAACTTCTAGTAATACATCAAATGAAAAAAATCGGTGTGAGTTTGTTCAAAAAGCATTGGAGAATGAAGATAAACCAGTGAAAATTGAACCTTCTTTTCAAGAAAGTAGTGATAAGAGAGTTTTAGTCTCTGAGCTTGTCCATCAAGCTGGTGATCAAAACTTTAGTAACAGGGAATCCCCACTTCCTCAGAATGATGTCCATTCAGGATTAGCTTCTGTAGTAACAACTGATTGCTCAGAGATCTTTGTTGCAGAGAAGTTGGTGAATGGAGAAAACAATAATGAAATGGGAAGTTTTACTAGTAATGTAGATTTAGGCTTCTCTGGCTATAGGGATTCTAGTAATTGTAAATTAGATTGTGAAAATAAATTAATTATAAAAGATGACCTGCACAAGACTGGGAAGGTACCTATTGGTATTGGGGCTGATATGTGCAGTTTGGAGGATCCAGTGGTTTGTGATGGGAGACCTCCTGCACTAGTCAGTTCTGATAGCAGTGTCAAGGTACCTTTGTGTGGGGACCACATTCCCTGTAGCTCTTTTCCTGCAATTCGGGATGATGTAAAAATAGTTAGTAGAGATGATGACGAAAATTCCTCTGGGTGCACTCACCCTAGCACCATAGCAAAGTCCATTAGGCCGGTATCACACATTGCAGACCGTAGAATAAGGAAGATTTTGGCTTCAAAGTATTGGAAGGTATCTTCGAAATTAAAGGAAGAGACGCTCTCTAATGTTGGTAAGTTGCTTTATTTGAATGTGGTGGTTTTATTTTTTATTTTTTTGGTCAAGTGTCATTACCTCAACTTCTATGCTCTGCCCTTTTAAATTGATTTTTTTTTTTTTTTTTTTTTTTTTTCCGTCGTTTGATGTCTTTAGATGGGGATTTGAAGCTCATTTGCCGCAATAGGAAGGGCTATTATAAACGCCAAAGATCTCAAATGAATATTCCTTTTAAAAAGAGGAAAATTTTTCAGCGTAGCTTAGTTTCGAATTCTGATCGATGGATTAGCTATGAGGGCAATTCTCATTCAACTGAGAAGGGCATCAATGGAGATGATTTAGGTTCATGTCTGAAGATGCACGGAGGTCTGTTTTGAACCACTTTCTTTTTGGTTTGAATTAATCTTCTCGTTAGTGTGTGGCATTTTTTGCTCTCTACATTTCTTTTTCTAAATATCAAAATCATTATGCAGCGTCTGGGACATCATCCTCAGTAGTAGGTCAACATACTTCAGTTCAATCTAGGGATTCTTATGGTATGAGAATGTTTAATAGAGTTATTCACGTATGCTCTTTTGACTTGATTGGTTTCTGACATTAAGAAGTTTATCCACTAAGCTGTCATTTCTTTTACTCAGTGAAGCTTAGGATAAAGTCTTTCAGGGTGCCGGAGCTTCTTATTGAGATGTCAGAAACTGCAACTGTTGCGTCTTTGAAGGTATAGTGAACTTTTAATTTTTGATAAAACATCATGTAGCTACTTCATATTATGCCTGCCTGTCTGGTCCTTTTACCCCTTAGAGGGTGAGTCATTTAATATCCTGAAATTCTTAGCTCATGTGCCATTGTGAAATTAGGACATTGTTTTTAAGAATTCCAATGTCACTTATGCAGAAGCACATGTATCTGCATTTTCTGCGCACATATTATTTTAGGACATGGGGCAACGAGGTGTGGGGACTCCTATATTCTGTATTTCCTTACATCAAGTTATTGGTGTTTGTGTGCATAAATTACCATATTTGCCACTTGGTTTCAAGTGTGTAGTCTGATGTTGTGTAAATGTTCTTTAGAGGGCTGTTATGGAGGCTGTGACTTCCATACTTGGAGGTGGATTACGTGTTGGTGTACTTCTTCAGGGAAAGAAGGTTAGAGATGACAATAAAACTCTACAGCAGACAGGAATTGCTCATGATTACCCTCTGGATGCTTTGGGTTTTACCCTGGAGCCTAACCTGCACAAAAACCCCACCTTTATGCCCAGAGATTCTTCCTGCATGCTTCCTTGTGACACGCCTCAGCCTTTAACAAGGTAGTGTGAATTCACTCTGAACTTTTTGGAACTAGCCCTCATTTAGTCTCTTCTCAGTCAATCCTCAAACTTGCTAGTTGTTTAGCTTAATTTATTGTTCAACTGAATTTTCAGACTTCAGTCATTTGCTCATTGTTAAAGTTAATTATGCTAAAAATCATTAAGTAAAAATGTAGTTTCTGTGCTGGAGTTTGTTTTCTAGAAAGAGAGATTTAAACGAAAGGAAAGTGGAAACCTTTCTTATGTTGTCAAAATGCTCATGCAGAATTAAGGTGTGCTGAGGTGTGCTGCAATTGAGTTGTTGTTAAATTAGCATAGCTCCTCAAGATTTGTACTATTTCTTTCTGTGGTTTGCTGCAAATTGTACACTATCATACTGGTTTATTCTTGTTTAAAATGATTTGATGCTGTGTTGTCTCCAAAATAGATTTTTTTTCTGTTACACGATCCACTTATTTGCAACAGTGAGACTGATTCTTTCATATTAGATAGTCTGGTTGTTATATTAGGGTTTCTTCCAGACCCAAAGTAGGTAAATGAGTTGCAGGTCAGCTTATGTTGCAATGATCTTTTTTTTTTTTTCAGGTATCCACTTGATTCAACTGTAGTTCATCAGGGTGATTCTCATGCCTCTCCTGAACCTCATGCAGCCAGTTTAGGCACCTTCATAGAAAGTGATCATGATTCAGCACCTTCTCCTACTGACACATCAGTTGACAAAAGTACCACAGATTCTAAAGCTCTGGTTGCTGTATCAGCAATGGATGTGGATACATTAGCTGTGGTTCCAGTTCACCGGAAATTGAAGCGTTCTGAAATGGCACAGCGTCGAATCCGTAGACCATTTTCTGTCACTGAAGTGGAAGCACTGGTTCAAGCGGTTGAGAAACTTGGAACTGGAAGGTAGGTTTGATGATAATCAATCTAGGAACTATAAGCAGCTGTTTGAACTTCAGTCAGCCTGAATTTTTCTTATTTGCTAAATTTTGATTGGCCTTGTGCCACTTCACAATGCCTAATTAAATTTTAATTAATCAGGCCCATGGCTCTGCCTATTGTCTATCTCTGTGAAAAAGCATGTCTAGTTTCTTACGTTGCGGTTCTTAGGTTTTGCCTTGCATTTTATTTTGGGATGACTGGGATTGTGATAGATATGATTTTTGAGCCCGCTGTTTTGATGCTCTTGTTATCTTATAAAATATCCCTTTGCTTCAAAATGGAGTTTTAAAAGGCTTTCTTAATTTGTAGGTGGCGCGATGTTAAATTACGAGCTTTTGATAATGCAAAACATCGAACTTACGTGGATTTGAAGGTATTGAGCCTTTTTGCTACCTTATTGAAAATCTCTAGGACAGTACTGCTTTTTCTTGGATTAGCTTACTGGGAAGTTTATCCATCATGCTGACTGAAATTTATGGCTATTTTTCCTAATTGGACTCTTGCTAAATTCATGAATCTCATTTGATGAGGCTGTTAGATTGTTGCATGGCCGTTGTATTTTACTTTTTTTAAATTTCAAAAAGATTTTAAATTTCAAAAAGATAACTTTAAGACTTTGGGGCCCCACAGAGCACTTTGATTAATCTATTCAGGCAAATGGTTGCTTGTATCACAGGCTAATGATTAGCTAGTTCTTTATAGTTTATCGCTTTATCTGTAGCTTTAGCTTTTCAAACACAGCTCTCTTCAAGGAATCTTTTCAATCCTAATCCCTTACGACTTCTTGTGTACACTTTTTTTTTTTTTTTTTTAAATGTAGTCCTATCTCTCGTTACTAAAATGCCCTTCATTAGATGACATACAGTACCCACTTTTTCCTTTTCCTTTTGCTTACTATATTGCCAAGTGAATCTTGTGTGATCGGATTAGAGTAAAAAAGTGTAGCATCCACTTGTATTTTGATTGTGATGGTATTTTTTGGGGGTTTGTAGGACAAGTGGAAAACTTTGGTGCACACGGCAAGAATATCACCTCAGCAAAGGAGGGGAGAGCCTGTTCCCCAAGAGCTCTTGGATAGGGTCCTATGTGCCCATGCTTACTGGTCCCAACAGCAAGCAAAACAACAGCTCAAACAGCAGCCAGAGACTTGCCTTCTCCTCTGAAGAATGAGATGGGTTTAGAAGAGAGGGATGTCTGTCTAGGTGACTCTAATTGTTCATTTCTGTAATTTGTTATGATGTTGTAAAAAGTAATGACAAAAAAGAAAAATAGAAGTATGAAGAAGTATATTGTAATATTGTAGTTGCTCTAGCCATGGTTCTTTTCCTGTGTGGAGAGAGGCCTTGCAGTTGTAAATAGTTCAAGGAATAAGTGCTTGCTAACCCGAATTCATTCCATGCAAAGATGATGCTATTTTCTTATCTTTGCATTTTCTTTTTTTTAGCTGTTCATAATTTAATTGTTAGCGCTTGTATATTGTTACCATTTATTGTTCGGATTAGTTAAATGTTGAATACTATTTTAATGGTGCACTTTCTATTTCTGTATTAGATTATTGGAGCTATAACTTTTATTAGGGACTTTGTACTGATTGTTTATTATAACTATCGTAATATATAGCCAACATCTTATTAGGGGAAGCATTATTGTCATGTAATGCCAAATTGCTACTTATTGAATTATGTCGATATCCCAGTATGATAATGTGTCCAACATCAAAGAATTCTTTATTCGAGTTTTACCTAACTGGCTTCTCGGGACTTAAGCCAAACAGAAGTTAACAAAAATGCGGGCAAACTAAAGTTATATTAGGATGGGAGTGAGACCTTTACGGAGGCAGGAGTGCATGTGTTAGAAAATGAGGTTTAACCGTTATATAAGTTCATCTGGGGTTTTAGATCCACTTGCTTTCGTACAAAACGGGTCTCACAACGGAATCTAGGTGCTTATTGAAAGCAATGATTAGCACAAGTTCTACCAAAAAAAAAAAAAAAAAAAAAAATTGCAGTGCAGGACCCATTGAAAAAGATATATATATATATATATATATATTTATAAATAAGAGCATGTTTTGCTCCCAAAGTCCAAGTGAAATGGACAAAGGCCCAAATAGCTCAAAATAATAAATTTGTAGAGAGTGGGTTAGAAACTAAACTTTAACAAGTTGGACAACGATCACAGTAGGCTAATTGTTACTGGTAAGTATAAACAAACGGTTTTGGTAAGGAAAATCCAGCAATGTTCGATGAAGGTTGTTCTTATGTAGTTCTCTTAAATTTAACTACAATTACAGTTCTTGAGTGTACAGTGATTTTTCTACAGATTATTAAATGATCCCTTTACAATGAAATTTTTCTTCTTTATATTCCACTTTTTTACTTCATTTCAGCTTTTCTCATGTAAATCAGATTGCTGATTTTGATACTTGTTCCATTAGCACCTTCCTGAAGTCTTGGGGGGTAGTTGTAAGGCTGAATGTTACTATTCAAGTATCACCTCCACATTAATGCAGCTAGGGGGTTAGCTGTAGAGCATTCAATGTAGTGGTAGCAGCTTTCTTCTCAGATATTTTTCAACTCTCTTTTGTCTTATCCCCACCTGATGTTTATCCCTGGTAGGATGATCGCTTGTTGTTTTGTTCCTGATGAAATGTCGGACTTATGACCTCTACTCTATTTAGCCGAGAAGGTACTTCACTTCGGATAGCATTTCCAACTCCTCATGACTAAACCCCTTCCACGGACCATTGTCCTGTAGGCCTCTGTCATCATTACTTGTCCTCAGATTACTTGATGTCCTCGAATACGGCCCACAGCCCAATAACCATATTTGGGCTCTTTATCCCTACAATAACCCCTCGAAATTCCATCCTTTTGCTCCTCAGGAAAAAAAGGGGATTTCGATTCCCTGGTGATTGCTTTCCTCACACTTATGTCATTTCTTTCTGTGCAGGTGTCTTTTCAACTGCAAAGAGGCACGCTCCTAACTCTTCGGCATCTGGGACACTTCAACATTTATTTCATTCGGTGCCCTGTCCCTCACGTCTTATGGTATGATGGAGATCCTATGGTGGAGAAATTTTATGGAGATTTGGGCGAGAACTCTCCTGCTCACTTTTCCCCTCCTTATATATATTACTCGAAGATTCTGGTTGTTCCACCTTTTGCCTCTTCAACTCTCAAGAACTAGTCTGAGGAGCCCTTCTTCACTTTCATAAGTTACCTTTAACATTTCTTCTTAAATTTAAAACCTTTTTCTTCCTCAGCCTCTTTAATTTCACCTCGTCTCCTTAACACCTTAAATTATCTTTCAAATGAGTAGATTTGCTAATTTAGTAGACACCCCAGAGGGTATAGAGAGGTTTAAAGCCCACTATCGTATTCCGCCTGGGGTTTCCATCAAGTATTGCCGCCGAGGGGAATGGAACGCCTTGAGGCAAGAGGGAGAAGTAGTAATCCCTATGCTTGCCTTTATAAAGGGAGGGATGAGAATCCCTATGGGTAGAGTGACTAGGGACTACCTTATTGCTCATAGACTTTCTCCTACCCAGTGCGCCCTTAATGTGTTTAGGATTTTAGGTAGCGTAGATGCCTTTAATGAAAAGATGGGTGTGAACCTCACCCATTATGACGTTAATTGGATATACAATTGCAACACCTCAAAGGCCAAGGGTATTATCTAAAAACTAAGGTCCCTGCAGTCAGGCTGATATCATGTCTCCCTAATACTAACAAGGGTATGGATAAGGATTTCCTAATTGTCTCAGGGGAGTGGCATGATGGACTTCATTGTCTAACACGAGATGGGACTCCAGGTGGGGTGTTTAGGTTTAGGTTTACTACTCTAACAATACCCCTTACTAATAATTTTTGTGTTCACTTCTTCTGCTTCATTTGCAAATTGGTTCTTATTTTTCCCTGTGTTATATTCTAACCATGTTTTCCTTTTTGGTCAATTTGCAGATAAGTACTCTGCAATCCCCAACTTCAGTCTTGTCAACGAGCTTGATCTTACAAGGTTATTGAAGGCCAAGATCTTTGTCCACACCGACAGATAGTTAAGAGCATCCCATATCATCCTCGGATACAATTCCATCTCCTCTAGCTTTCAAACCCCCTAAATATGTTATTAAAGCGAAAGACCCTCGCTTACACCAAATCAACATCGCAGTACAGAGCTTTCTTACTGGTCTTGCTCCAGAAGGTACACAGTTGGTGGAGTTGCCCTTTTAGTGCATTGCCGAGGAAGAAGCAACCCCTTCTCTTTAGGCAGAGTACCATCCTTGAGGAATAGAACTAAAGAATCCATCTAGCTAGGCCAGACCTTAATCTGGTGAACCTGGGCCTTCTTCTTCTTTTCCTCAGTAGGCTTATGCAAATCCTCAACAAGTATAACTTAAGGTAAGCCTTATGCAGAGGAAGTTGCCAAAGTAGCTAGAGAATCTGCATGTGTATTTCTACTCCTCGGGATTTGCTCTAAAGTGAAAAATTCAAAACTTGATTGCAAGCGCCTAGCTTGATTCAAATACTCTTGCATTCTTAACTTGTCCCACCACCAACCTTGAATCCGAGAATACTTCCACTACCTTTCCTCCTATTTTCTGAACCATAGCCATTCCTACCAACAAAGTTTTATATTTGGCTTCATTATTCATGGCTGAGAAACGTAACCTTAAAGACTTCTTAATAGTAATCTTTTTTGGGGACACCACAACTAGCCCTACCTCAGATCCTCTTTGATTAGCTGCACCATCAACATACAATTTCCAAGATGAGGGTCCTTGTAGGGAGATTGCTTCAATTGGTTTTCTTCCCAAGTTTTGTTCCTCATTCTCCATCTCTACTGGGGATTCAGTAAATTCTACCACCAAATCTGCAAGAACCTAGCCTTTAATAGAGGTCTGAGGTATATACTTAATATCAAAGGCTCCTAAAATTGTTCCCCATTTGGAAATTCTCCCTATATAATTAGCCCTTCAAAGCAATGATTGAAAAGGAAGTTGGGTTAAAACCACAACTATGTGAGCTTGGAAATAATGAGGGAGTTTTCGCATGGCATGCACCACAGCCAAAATAGCTTTCTCCAACGGCAAGTAATGAATCTCTGCTTCGTGCAATGACTTGTTCACGTAATAAACTGGCTGTTTTACTCCGCTGTCCACTCTTATCAGCACTAAGCTAACTGTATGAGAGGCCACAACAATATAGGCGAAAAGAACCTCTTCCTCTTCAGGCCTGGACATAATGGGTGGTTGAGAAAAATAATCATTCAACTGCTGAAAATCCAAGGCACACTTTGCAGTTCACTCAGATCCTTTTCATTTGTGCAACATTAGAAGAAAGTCCTACATTTGTTAGTGGACCGTGAAATAAATCGCTTCAGGGCTGCAGTCATTCTTGTCAACTTCTGGACTTCCTTGGGATTCCGAGGAAGTTGTAAGTTGTTAATTGCCTTAATTTGATTAGGATTGACTTCAATTCCACTATGAGTGATCATATAACCTAGAAATTTACCTGAATTGACTCCAAAAGAACCCTTAGAAGCATGAAGGTGTAGTTTGTGCTTTCTTAGTACTTCAAAAATACTTCCAAGGTCATTTACATACTCGGACTCCACCTTACTCTTCACCAACATATCATCTATGTAGAGTTCAACGTTCTTGCCAAGCTGAGGTTCAAACATCCTAGTCATCAACCTCTGATAAGTGGATCCTACATTCTTCAGTACAAAAGGCATCACCTTGTAATGGTAATTCCCAGTAGGTGTAACAAAAGCGGTCTTCTCTTAATCGCCTAGAGCCAATGGAATTTGATGGTACCCTTGAAAAACATCTAAAAAGCTCATTCGAGGATGACCAACTGTTGCATCTACCAATTGGTCTATCCGAGGTATTGGGAAGGGATCTTTGGGGTAAATCTTGTTTAGATCATTAAAGTCCACACATACTCGCCACTTCCCATTCTTCTTCTTTATCACCACTGTATTGGCCAATCACTCAGGATAAAGCACTTCTTTTATTGCTTCTGCTTGCTTAAGTTTGATCACCTCCTCCTTAATAGCATTAGAATGCTTTTTGGAAGAGCACTAAGGTGGTTGCTTTTTAGGGGTGATAGATGGATTAATGTTTAGGTGATGACAAATAAAATTTGGATCTACCCCAGAAGCTTTATAAGCACTCCACGCAAACACATCAACATTCTTCCTGAGGAAAACAAGTTCTTCTTTCTCTTAAGGAGGTAACTAAACTCCCACTTAGAAAAAATTCTCCTTATCATTATCAATGAGAGTTTTTTCTAACTCTTCACATTTTACCCCTTCTACCACCGCATCCATGGATGAGACTGTTCTCCTTGATTGCTATAAGTCCCTCTCTGTAAAGGCCAATGATTCACCTTCAGATTGATATCTAATTGTAGCCACCAAACACTATCTGGCCATAGATTGGCTTCCGATTAGCTCCTTAACTTGATCCCTTAATGGATACTTCACTTTTAAGTACAAGGTGGAAGAAACAGCCCCCATGGCGTGAAGCCAAGGTTTTGCCACAATAGCAGTGTAAGGGAAATATGCATCTACCACAATGAAGTCCACCTCCACGACTTTCGACTTTGCCTAACCAGATAATCTAATTTTGCCCTTCAGGATGATTGTCTTCCCATCAAACCCCACTAGAGGAGAATCATAGTAGGCCAAGTCCTCAGGCCTTAGCTTGAGCCCCTTGTAAAGATCAAGATACATGATCTCTGCACCACTGCCTTGATCTACCAAAGCCTTTTTCACATTATACCCTCCAATCCTAAGGGTAACCACCAAGGCATCATCATGTGGCTGTAGGGTTCCCACATTATCCTCATCAGAAAAACTTAGGGCTGATCAGATTTCCATTCTACCCCTCTTAGGATTAGGGATCAGGTCCTCAGCATATGGTCGAGCTATAGACATCACCCTGGATGGATAGGAACCAGTTCTACCTAGGGTAGCAAGAATAACACTGATTGTCCCCAAGGGTGGTCTTGAAGAAGCATCCCTTTGGTGCGTCAACCTTGGTTGGCTTACTTGTCCATTGGGCTAGTACATGAATTGTTTTAGTTTCCCAATTTTGACCAGCTGCTCCAAATGATCTTGCAGAGTCCTACATTATTCTGTAGTATGTCCTTAGTCCTGGTGGTATAGACAGTGAAGGATTTGGTTGCGCTTCGTGGGGTCCACACCCATCTTATTGGGCTACTTGAAGTATGGCTCATTCTTTATTTTCTCCAAGATTTGGTGCACAGGCTCTCTAAACATAGTGCTAACTACTTGGGCAGTTGTAAGTCCAATATGCCCAGCAAAATCTCTTTTGGGTCGATTGTTGTTGTACATCTCCGATTTGAAATCCCTTCGGTCTTGGGAAACTACTTTAGCATTCCCCTTTCCTTGTTGTTAATCCTCCTCTACTCATTTATACTTATCAATTCAATCCATGAGGTGATGTACGCTCTTGGTAGGTTTCCTTGTCAAAGACTTCCTTAAATCGTACTCGGCAAGCAAGCCGACATTGAAAGTTCTTATTGCCACATCATTAAAATTTCCCTCTATTTCATTAAACATCTCCCAAGACCTGTCAGAATATGTCTTCAGGGTCTCCCCCTCTTGCATGGCCATAGACAATAAGGAATCCAAGGGACGAGGAACCTTACTACAAGTAACAAAACAGGCTCCAAAGGCCCTAGTAAACTCTTGAAAGGAATTAATTGAATTTTCTTTCAAACCATCTCATTGCAACTGGCCCTAAGCTAGATGGGAATACCTTGCACATCAATGTCTCATTTTTTGAGTGAACAGCTATTCTTTGATTGAAATGGCTGATATGCTCCACAAGGTCTGTCCTACCATTATACATGGTAAACATTGGCTGAGCAAAGCGCTAAGGAAGCTTTCCTCCTTCAATCCTCCGTGTAAATGGTGATTTAGAAATTTAGCTTGGGGCCTTGCTCATAGTATTATCGCCTAGGTCCCTGTAAGATGGACTTTTGCTTCTCCGCCTATAATGGTGGTCCTTATCACATGAAAAAGACTCACTAGGGGGAGTCCTTGATCTGGGCCTGTAGCTATCATCATTATCATCCTCAGAGGAAGGCTCTGAGCTTGAAGGAATCCCTCTTCGTCACTTATGGCATAACTTCCTTCGTAAGTGTTCTATCTTCAACTCCATGTTCCTAGTGTTTTTTCCATGGGACACATGACTCCCACTTCTAGAATGACTCATACTTGTATAGGTGGTGTGTACACTAACCTTGCGGTCTCTCTTTTGCTCAAGATTAAGAAATTGATCTTGACGTTGGGATTCTATAGATTCTTCACGGTTTGGCCTAGAACCTACCATGGTTGGGTGATGAACTCAAGAATGTTTGAAGTCTCCCAAAGATGGTGCTAATTGTAAGGGCACGTTTTGCTCCCAAAGCCCAAGTGAAATGGACAAAGGCCTAAAAAGCCCAAAACAATGAATTTGTAGAGAGTGGCCTAGGAACTGAACTTCAATGAGTTGGACAACGATCACAATAGGCTAATTGTTACCGGCAAGTATAAACAAAAGGTTTTGGTAAGGAAAATCCTCATCAGCAATGTCCGAGGAAGGTTGTTCTTATATAGTTTTCTTAGATTTAACTACAATTATAGTTCTTGAGTGTACAACGATTTTTCTATAGATTATCAGATGATCCCTTTACAATGAGATTTTTCTTCTTTATATTCCCCTTCTTTACTTCATTTCAGCCCTCTACGTATAGATCAGATTGCTGGCTATGATACTTATCCCATTAGCACCTTCCTGAAGTCTTGGTGGGTAGTTGTAAGGCTGAATGTTACTATTCAGGCATCACTTCCATATTAATGCGGCCAGGGGGTTAGCAGCAGAGTATACAATGCGGTGGTAGCAGCTTTCTTCTCAAATATTTCCCAACTCTCTTTTGTCTTATCCCCACCTAATATTTATCCCTAACGGCATGATCATCTTTTGTTTTGTTATTGATGAAAGGTTGGACTTATGACCTCTACTCTGTTTAGCCAAGTAGGTACTTCACCTCGAACAACATTTCCAATTCTTCATGACTAAACACCTTCCATGGACCATTGTCCTGTAGGCCTCCGTCATCATTACCTGTATTCAGACTACTTGATGTCCTCGGACATGGCCTATGACCCAATAACCATATTTGGACCCTTTATCCCTACACACACACACACACACATATATAAAATTTTTCAATTTGAATTTCTCTATTGTTAGTGAGGTTACACAGGAAGAAATTTTTAAGAAACTAAAATTTAAGATTTGAAATAGAGTAAATTGTTGGGTTTAGTGTATGCTAGTTTTTAGGAAAAAATGTATCAAACGTGTGTGAGATATATTTAAATAGATAGTGCTAATTTTTAGGGAAAAAAAAATTTTGGTAGTTTTTTTTTGTTTTTGTTTTTGAATTTTGTTGAATTATTATTTTAACCAAATTTTAATTTTAATTTTTTTAAGAATAAGGATTATCTAATTAGATTAGGGGTATTTTTAACATTTTCAAAGTCATAACTAACTTTTTGACATTTGGTTGAATTTTTAGACTTTGTAAATGGGTTAGGTCAATTGGGTCCGTTTTGAAGTAGTATTTTTGATGGGTTGGTTAAACCTCGTCTCTTTCTCTCTCTCTCTCTTGAATTTTTTTTGAACGTTTTTTTCAATACAACCCCGTCTCTCTCTTTTGAGAGAGAGAGAGAGAGAGAGAGAGAGAGAAGAATCTTAACATACTTTCGAATATCCTTTTTTTTTTTTTTTAAAACAAATAAAACGCCTTGATTATAGAAATTGAATAATACATAAGTCCTTATGTTTAGTCATGTTAGTCTACTATCAAATAATTCCACAAAACAAGAAAAGAAAATGCATATGCAAGTTATTCATAAAACATTAAGGGCATGTTTGGTAGACTGTAATAGGCGCTGTAATATAATAGTTATTCTTATGGTTTAATTATTCTTTAGTTTGGTTATGTTTTTATTACAAGGAATAATCATTCCTTATGAATAGCTATTTTTCAAAATGAGAAATAACTATTCCTCTTTAAATGGTTGTATTAGCTATTTCTTAGTAAGTGCAATAATTTCAAAACTTAGTATATTTTCAAGTAAACAAACTTTCCATATACATCTAACAATTATAAAAATAAAAAATCATAAAAAATAACATATATCTCTCTTAAATTTAAAAATAACAATTTTTAAGGAAATATAATTGTATGAGTAAGAAATTTCCTAAAATAAATGTTAAGTTTCATTCTAATATTATAACTCACAGCCAAACTAATGAATATGTTTAGTTATTATATTACAACACATTTTATTCATAGTAATAAAAATTACAATTCCTGTCGTAATTCTCATTTAGTGTACTAAACGTACACTAAATAAAGTTAATTCACCTCTAAAAAAGAATGAAGTGTGTATTAGATTAGCTTCTTGTTGAAAGTTGACAAAAGTATAATTGTACTTAAAATAATTGAGGATTTATAAAGTTGTACATAAGCATATAAGCTTCAAACCTAAAAGAAAAATGCTAATGCAAACTTAGACATATAGGTAAAGAAAGTACAGTTGTACTTAAAATAAATGAGGATTTATAAAGTTGTACATAAGCATATAAGCTACAAACCTAAAAGAAAAATGCTAATCCAAACTTACACATATAGGTAAAGGGAAAAAAACCACTAAAAAAATAAAGGAAAGAAAAAAAAAAAACAATTAACATGAAAATATATAATGAACTTACGAATAAACTACTCCATGATAGTAGTAGATTTAACATTGGAAATTATATATTGGAGAATTGCATATAAAACAAGTAGTGTCATTAATAATTTCATCTACAATATAGAAAATTTAATATAATTTTAGTATACAAACATATGTTGCAAATGAGTTGATAGAAAACTGAGTTGTCATTCCTATTATTGATATCCTTTTATTCATGAGAGTTCAAGTGGGTTAATGTGTTTGGGTCTAACTTTTGAGCTTTTTTTTTTGGTTCTTACACCCTTTACACATTTATCCTTTATCTTGCAAAAAGTTCAAATTTGGACCCTAAACAAAAGTCCAATCAAAGTAATAAATCACCAAATAAAAAAAAATAAATAAAAATAGTCGAATCAACACAAATATTTTGGTTATGAATTGAAAAACCAATGAATAGCTCTTCAAAGAAAAAAACCAATATGAAGATATCCTGTAAGAAATTCACTATAGAAGAAACAATTTTAAAAGTTTAGACTTATAAAATCTTTGTAAAAAAATGGAAAAGATTTACTTTCAAACTAGTTTGGAGTAAAATTATTGTAGCTCACCATGTGATAGTTAAAAGGTTCATTCATGTATATTTTTAATCACTTGACATTTTTAATGAGTCATGTGATTTATTTAAATAAGAAACTTAGATGGTATTATGAATCGTCACATAGTGGGTTGGAGGAGATTCCTACAAATTAGTTTGGAGGAAATCTTTTTCCTTAAAAAAATATTCTCTATGAAACCTTAGCAAACACCCATTTGCCTCCTACCATATTGGTCCTAGAACTCTAAATTCCTTTTATTAAAATTTCCTCCACAAATAAACACATCAATAACAATCTAGAACTCTTGTGATCTGGAGGTTTTGTACCAATGAACTTACTAGCAAAGGTTTAGAATATTTGTGGGTTGGGTGAACAACACTCATGATGTGTTAAACTCAAGGATAATCTCTTGATTAAGGCTCAAGGCAAAAAACTCTTAAAGAAAAACTCTAAAAATATCTCACAAGAAGAACAATCTAGGGAGGGGAATTTATAAATCTTTAGGCTCAAGGAGGTTTCTCTCTCTCTCTCTCTCTCTCTCTCTCTCTCTCTCTCTCTCTCTCTCTCCGTATATATAAACTAACAGAAAAATAGTTGATTTATATAGAGAGAATTGAGTTAAACAAGCAACACATCAATGCTGGTTTACTATTCACACAATGTTAGTCGAGCAAGTGTAACTAAAAAGTCTCATGAACGAACAATTTAAGTTTTAGTTGAATAAAGGTCAAGCAAGTGTCTCATGATTTTCTAAAACTTGAGTTCTAAAATTGTTATCCTTAGCTCAATCTAATACGAAGCAAATGTAATTAAAACCACCCTTACAACAATTTTCTTGACACAAGAATTTAACCAACAATATAAAACCTATATTTACAAAAAGTGCACTAAAGAACAAGAAAATATCATTCATAAAGTTAGGAGAAGAAAGTGATATATATGCTCAAGCTATCTTAGTCAGACTATGGGCCTCATTCTTTTATTCTCCCATTCTCAAATTATTCATAACCCCAAAAAAAGAAAAAAAAGAAAAACCTAAAACCTTCGATCCCTTACATCTCTGAAAAAGAAAGATGGACGGTGGTTTGTGAGTACCTCAATCACTACACTACTTTAGGAGTTAATACTAAAAATACTTTTTTTTTTTTTTTTTTTTTTTGTGTGTGGATAATTCCAAAATATATATAGGAACAGCCCCCCCCCCAAAAAAAAAAAAAAAAAAAAAAACCTATTTTCGTAGCAATTTAAACTAGAATTGGCTTAATAGCCATAATCTATATCCCACAAGAGGATCTAAAATTTGAAAAGAGACAGCCCATCTATTTGTAGCCATAAAGAGCACTAATCCTCTTTCATTTATATTTATTATCCATGTATTTTCAACTTTTATATAAAAGCATGCAGAATTAACTTTAACATGATGGAGACAAGCAAGATAAGAGCATTTAATGACATGTCATCAATAAAAATGACTCCTTGAAATAATGACTTTTATTGGTTGAGTTCTTTTTTTCGTGTCAATTCAATTATTCGAAATTCGAATGCCAAGGCAATAAACTGCATATTCTTTTGCCTCCCCACCCATTCCAAAGAATCTATCAAGACAGGCTTCTCTCATGAAATTGTCATCATTAAAATTCATAAATAATTAATTGTATAATTGACTAATATTGTCATGGCGTTTTTTTCTTTTTCCTTTTTTGGGTGTGAATCAAGCAAATGCATTTTTATTTAGAAGTACAAGTTTATGCGCTGGTTTCTTCTCCCAAAAAATAAAAGTGCTGGTTTGGTTTGACTTTATTTTATTTTATTTAACTTAATTTTTTATGTGTAATTTTTTAAATTTTCATTTTTTAAAAATACAATTGTATTTTTACTTAATTTATTTTTTAAGCAAAGTAAATTATATACTAGACCAAATTGTCTGAGGAATGAATTTAAAAATTATATGCCTATTACCTATATGGTCTTTGCTAGGATTAATTTTTTCTATACTTGAGTTTAAAAATAAAATAAAAATATTTCACAACCTATGAAGATTAGGTGATGCCATAAACACCCATGCTCAAATCAATTAATTTAGAGCCTCTTCTCAAAAAAAAAAAATAATAATAATAATTTCTAGCCATTAACAACTAGTAACTTAGCACTAACACATGTTTTATCTCAACAGCCATCGCCAGCTTTTTTTTTTTTTTTTTTTTTTTTTTTTTTTTTTTTTGGGGTGGGGGTGTGGGGGGTGTGGGGGGGTTGTGTGGGGGTTAAGAATAATTTGAAAAAGGGAGGGGAGGATAAGATACCCTTAAAACTTGCATAAAAAAGTAACGGAATTTCCAGTATATATACATTTACAAATTTGATAAAGTGACAAATTGAATCCTAATTTTTAATTTGGACATTTTAAACCTTATATTTTATACATTGTGTTGGGTAAAGCTTGGGTTCAGTTTGTCTATTCCCTTCAAAGACACCAATGGAGAAAATATGTGTGTGTGTGTGTTTAGGAAAAAAAAGTGACATATCAAACCTTATATTTGATCATGTAAAACGTATACTTCCAAAATGAATTTTGTTTCATTAGTTTATTTGTAATAGATATGAACGGAGGGTTTATATTGTTGCATTATAAAATATAAAGTATGGGTGTTATCATATCACGCTTACAAATTTATTTATCACTATAAAAAATAATATATATATATATATATAGGGATGTACCTAGGTTGGGGCCTAGGAGGGCCCAGGCCACCCCGGTCCAAATTTTTTTTTTTTTTAATTAGGTATAAATTTTCTATTTTAAGGTTGGGCCTCTCTCTTCCAAAGCCTTGGCCCCCTCCCCTAATAGCTCAAACAACTCAATTCAAAAGAAAATTAAAAACTCACCCACAGTTACAACTTATAGCCTTATACACACCAAATTTAGAGAGAGAGAGAGAGAGTGAGTGATAAATATGTTTGCGGAGAAAGTGGTAAGAATTCAGCTACTTCAACTTTCTTTAATCCTGCATTTGCTGCATAATGCAAGATTTTAACAAAAATGAGAAGAAGCAGATGCATATCCATGACTTTTGAAAGAGGAGCTAAAGGAGAAAGAAACTAGAACTTTAAACAACCCACATATCCGATGAAAATAACAGGAAGATAAAGAGGTGGTCAAGTGGGTAGGTTGGCAGTGGGGTAGGTGGGTAGTTAAAAGAGTTTTTTTTTTTTTTTTTAATTGTATTTAATTATTCATAATGTAGTTGTAGAGAGTCACGATGTAGTCTTACATGATATTTTTTTTAGGACTTTGCTAGAATCAGCTTAAGAAATGTGGTTGTATTCAAGAGTTCTTCGAGGGAACCAACCTCCAAGAAAAGAAACTAGAGAATAGAAAGATTAGAGAGAGATTTAGAGATTAGGAAGGAAGGAAACAAAGTAATTGGTATATTTCAGCTTAAACTCACATTCTCACAGCTCACCTTATATACAGTGAGTACAAGTTGGTAGTTACAATCAGTTAGAATCATTAGTCGATCCTTAGCTGGCACATATAGCTAGCACCCTAACCAACTTCCTATAACTAACTTCCCAATTAATATGCGAAACACTAACATACTTACACATGCACACACAGAAACACAATACTCACACACTCACACCACATACTTAGTATTAGTATACCAAGTCAAAGAACCTTGAACACAAGGTGAGGAAATTTGTTGTGAAGGACATAAAGGGACTCCCAGGTTGCATCTTTAGTAGATTGCCCTTGCCATTGAACCAAGACCTCAGTAATGGTACGACTCCTCAACTGCTTGGACCTTTGCTGCAGAATTGCAACTGGTTCAAGTTGAAGTATACCAGCTGAATCCATGGAAGGAAGAGAAGGGAGTGGAATAACCTGAGCCCCCAATTTTTGTCTCAAACAAGAAATATGGAACACAAGTTGAATAGGACAATCCTTTGGCAAAGCCACCTTGTAAGCCACCTCACCAATACATTGAACAATTTGAAATGGACCAAAGAATCTTGGAGAGATCTTGGTATGCCCTTTCACTCGCAGAGAAAACTGCCTATAAGGTTGGAGCTTAATGTGAACCCAATCACCAACACTAAAGGACTTATCAGACCTGTGTTGATCAACCAAAAGCTTCATCCTGGCTTGAGCTGAAGTCAGATTCTGTTTCAAAAGAGGAAGAAGCTCATGTCTAGTGCGTAGGAAGCTATCCACTGCCCCCAACTTAGTGACACCAGGAACATAATCCAAAATTCTAGGAGGAATATAACCGTACAAGGCCTCAAAGGGAGTCATTTTGGCAGAAGTGTGGTAATTGGAATTGAACCAATACTCTGCCAAATGCAACCAATCAGTCCAAACATGAGGTCTGTCACTCACAAATGCCCTCAAGTACTACTCCAAGCTCCTATTAACAATCTCAGTTTGGCCATCAAATTGTGGATGGTAAGTTGAGGACATGGCCAATTCTGTGCCTTGTAACCTAAACAACTCCCTCCAAAAAGCAACAGTAAAAATAGCCCCCTATTAGTAACAGTTGACTTGGGCATGCCATGTAATTTGAAGACTCCCTGCATGAAAACAACAGCAACCTTGGCAGCAGTAAAAGGATAATAAAGAGAAAAGAAGTGCACAAACTTGGTGAGACTGTCCATGGGATTTAGGCAACCCTTCAATGAAATCCATGCTAATATCCAACCAATGTCTATCAGGAATTGGGAGAGGCTGCGACAGGACAGCTAGTTTAGAATTATCACTCTTAGTTCTTTGGCAAACCTCACAACACCTGATATGATTCTTAATGTCAAATTTCATGCCCTACCAATAGAAATCTTGCTTAATCCTATGAAAGGTCTTGAGGTAGCCTGAATGACCACCAATTGGACTATAATGCATCTGTTGGAGGATCAATGGTATCAAGGTAAAAGAAGGACTGATGAAAATCTTATTCTTGTAAAGAATAAGACCATTTTGTAAAGAATAACCAGCTGAAGTAAGGGTGGAATCAGCAAGTTTAGAAGGCAATTCCTAGTGAACCACATCAGAATTGTAACTATCCTTGAGTAAATCCAACCACAATGGAAAAGGAAAGGAGATGAGATAAAGTGAAGAATGTTGATCAAGGCTATCATTAGAAGGTTGCACTCAAGAACAAGCATTAGCAACCCTATTTTCTCTCCCTTTTTTGTACTCCAGAAATCTTGCTTAATCCTATGAAAGGTCTTGAGGTAGCCTGAATGACCACCAATTGGACTATAATGCATCTGTTGGAGGATCAATGGTATCAAGGTAAAAGAAGGACTGATGAAAATCTTATTCTTGTAAAGAATAAGACCATTTTGTAAAGAATAACCAGCTGAAGTAAGGGTGGAATCAGCAAGTTTAGAAGGCAATTCCTAGTGAACCACATCAGAATTGTAACTATCCTTGAGTAAATCCAACCACAATGGAAAAGGAAAGGAGATGAGATAAAGTGAAGAATGTTGATCAAGGCTATCATTAGAAGGTTGCACTCAAGAACAAGCATTAGCAACCCTATNATCAAGCCTAAGTGGTTTCTTGTTACTAAGGAGATACTCTTCTTGTACTTTAGCAAGGCCAAAGGCTGAATTAAGGTTTGTGGATTAAACATCTTGACAAGTAAACGAATTTCATCCTTAACCCACTCAAAAAGCAACTAAGATTATGTTTTTCAGAAAATTCCTTAATCCTATTTGATAAAGCTTCAAACTGAGCCTTATAGGAAGAAACAGAACTAACCTGCCTTAATTTTGTTAATGCTTTCATCGGATCATCATAGGCCAAAGCTCCAAATCTGGTATGCAAAGCTCTCACAAAGGCTTCCCTACTGGTGAATTGCCCTGTCTCCTCAGCTTCTTCAAACTAGATCGAAGCTTCATCGTCCATGTGATAAGAAGCTAAAAGAATCCTTTGATTGATGGGAGTGTTGTACAATTGAAAAAATTGGTGAGCCTTATAGACCCAACCTAAGGGATTTTCTCCTCTGAACCTTGGAAATTCCAATCTCACTGTCTTTGGAACTGCTGTGAGTGAGTCCAATGGTGTTGTCGTCGTAGCTGGAGATGAAGGTGCAGTCCCATGTTGCCATTGATTTCCATATTCAGTGAGTCCTTGCATAGTTTCTGACAATGTTTGTAACACCGAAGTCATAGCATCTATTTTCTGATGAATGCCTCGTAATTCTTATTCTTGCTGGTCATAAGTGAATGAAACAATGTTGTATTTCTCATTGAGAGCAGCCAAGGATCGTGTTTCTGCCACGAAGACAAAGTAGGCTTTGATACCAAATTGATATAATCAACTTAGAAATGATGGTTGTATTCAAGAGTTCTTCGAGGGAACCAACCTCCAAGGAAAGAAACTAGAGAATAGAAAGAGTAGAGAGAGATTTAGAGATTAGGAAGGAAGGAAACAAAAGTAAATTGGTATCATTTCAGCTTAAACTCACATTCTCACAGCTCTACCTTATATACAGTCGAGTACAAGTTGGTAGTTACAATCAGTTCGAATCATTAGTCAATCCTTAGATGGCACATACAACTGGCACCCTAACCAACTTCCTATAACTAACTTCCCAATTAATATGTTCAACACTAACATACTCACACATGCACACAAAGAAGCACAATACTCACACCACATACTCAGTATTAGTATACCAAGTCAATTAACTACTCCTATCAGACTTACATAGTATTAATAATTAAACAAAAATATATAGTAATATATATAATATTATATTATATATAAGAAAAGTACAAATAATATTTAATATAAAATTTTAAATAATAATTCATTTTAATACAAATTTAATATTACATTATTGTTAATTTTAGTTATAAACTTACTATATATAAAATGTGGATTTGTTATTTTACTTTTCTAGATATAAGATCCTCTTTGTTGTTCTTACCAAAAAAAAAAAAAGATCCTCTTTATTACATTTTGCTATTTTTATTTTGCAAATATAAGATGTAAAATGCTAAAAGCTTACATAAATTCTTTAAAAAGATGTTATATATTTTTCAAACATACATATTTATTACTATTAGTTTATTAGTATATGAAAAAAAAAATTATATAATTTAAAAATTATTAATTAAATTATTTATGACATCATCGGTTTAATTCTGGTTGGACCATAAAACCGATAAACAGTCCATTTTGCGGTTCTTTGACTGTACCAATTTTTAAAACCATAGGTTTACTGTAATTTCCCTTATAATTAAAATGTCACACAAATTTAAAAAATAAAATAAAATAAATTTTGGACTTGCCCACATTGCTAACTTATAAAATTTGGACTTGTCCACATTTTTTTTTCCTTATACTCTAACCTATACCTGAGCTTGAAATCCTAAATGGGGGGGAATAAAAAAGGGATTAAAATCATAAGATGAGGTGCTTTGTACTTTTTTTTTTTTTGGTGAAGGTAGCATGTTTGCATAATCCAAAAATTTTACAATATATGAATGTAAAGAAAGGACTGATGTATTTATTTATTTGAGGAGAAGGACTGATTTATTTATTTATTGGAGGAGAAGGACTGATTTAATTTGTGGTTGGAAATTTATTTTTATATGTATAGACCTTTTTGGCTTGGAGTGGGGGTATGGCATTAGTCTAAATTATTTAAATTAAATAATGTTATCCCAATCATTTTTTTCCCACTTACACTTAACACTATGTTTATAAGCAACTTATTAGTCTATTTTTATTTATTTATTTATTTGGTAATCTCCTTTCTATGATTCAAGAAGAAAATTTTATACTTTGGGTAGTCGAAAGGTAAGGAAAAAGGGTGGAGGGAAGGAGACAAAAAAACAAAGGGAAAAAACTAAAATGTGTAGGACATATGAAAAGGACCTTTAGCTAAAACAAATGAATTTTTCCCTCTCTTTTTTTTCGCTAATACCCATGTCACATTCCTTCCATTGTTTTCCTTTTCCTCTTTTATCCTCCCATTCCAAACTCATGATTGAGAAATTTATATTTTTTCACATGATAAAAACCTATACTAAATTCATATTATAATAATTCCACCTAAAAGCAATATGTAAAAGATGCAATGTCTTTTCAATTCCTTCATTTGTTCTTTTGGGTGAGGGGGAATGAAATTATGGACAAATATACTTGTAGGGATAAGGGCCCAAAATTATATATTGGGCCTTGGGCCTTATCCAAGGACGAGGGAATGTTTGAAGAGGGGGAAGTAATTTTAAGGGGTTCTTTTAAAGTCTCATAAGCAAGAAACGAATGAATGGTGGTTCGAGGAGGAATTCCTCCTCAAACATGATGAATACAGCTCAAATCTGTATTCCAAATGATCAAGGTAAATTTTCAGGAGGCTCTAGCGACAAGAATGTGCATCATACATATATAGAAGTGATGGAAACTCAGAAATATTTAAGGAAAAATTACTACCACCGTATTAAATGTACTACAACTACTTTTCTGGCCATATTTATGTGGAAAAGACCCTTAAACAATGCAGTCTTGGCCACCACGACTCACAGAAAGCCAAATAGGGTGACTGATGAGACATGCACTCAAGTAAAAGCTCAGATGATCAACAAGTGTAGGATCAAGATGGTCTGAAGGGAGCTCCTCCTCGGACATGATGAATACAGCTCAAATCTATATTCCAAATGATCAAGGTAAATTTCCAAGAGGTTCTAGTGACAAGAATGTGCATCATACATATATAGGAGCGATGGGAACTTAGAAATATTTAAGGAAAAATTACTGCCACTGCATTAAATGCACTGCAACTACTTTTTTGGCCGCATTTACGTGGAGAAGACCCCTGAACAGTGCAGTCTTGGTCATCACGACTCACAGAAAGCCAAAGAGGGTGACTGATGGGACATACACTCAAGTAAGGGCTTAGATGATCAACAAGTGTAGAATCAAGATGGTCCGAAGGGAGCTATATAATGTGTGAGACTCTCCATGAGAGGGGGATCAAAAAAGGGAGAAAGAATATTGTAGCAATCAAAGTTGCATTTGCAATAAGTTCTATTGATTTATACAAGATTTGCCTTCTCGGCCAGGGAATTTGTTCAGTCCTATGTGTTTTGTTTTTGCTTGATCACCCTTTAAATCCATACTAGTCATTATTAAATTCACTAGGACCTAATTCTCCAACCCACTCTCTACACATTTATTGTACTGAACTCACTGGATCAAGATCCCATATATCTTGGGCTTAGGCTGCGAAAAGTGTCCTTACAATACTAATTAAAATTAGACATGTAAATAGGTCAAGTCAAATTAGACATGTAAATGAGTCAAGTCGGTTAGGTTTGGGTTAGAAATGGTTTATCTTAGTTTTTTAGGTTTGTGTCAATCTGTTATGATCCGTATCTTTTCACATTTCTTAGGTTTGTGTCAATCTGTTATGATCCGTATAGAAAGAGAAACTTGATAATATTGTCTTTATCTTCTTTTCTATACAAATAAGTGAAAATGAACAAAATCACTCAAAATAAAAAAAGTTAAATAATATATAAATTTGTAGGGTATGTTTGGTAACTGTTTTTCTCCTTATTTTCTATTTTCAAAAACAATTTTCTATTTTTGATACTAAAAAACTTGTTTGGCAACTCAAAATGAATATAAAACAAAAACTGTTCTCAAAACTCAATTTGTGAAGGAAATTAAAAACATGCAAAATGCTGTTTTCAGTTTCTAATTTTCAAAAGTCATTGAAAACACGCATATAATTTAATGAATCTATCTCATTTAATGAGTTAGCATTAGAATTTAAATCCTAGTAACAACATATTTTCGTATTTTCTATTTTTTCTTCAAAAAACTTTTTTTTTTTTTTAATTTCATAAAATTAGACATGTAAATGGGTCAAGTTGGTTAGGTTTAGGTTAGAAACAGTTTATCTTAGTTTTTTAGGTTTGTGTTAATCTGTTATGATCCGTATCTTTTCACATGAAAAAAAAAAAAATAAAAAAAGAAGAAGAAGAAAGAAAGGAAAAAAGAAAGAAAAAAAGAAAGAAAGAGAAACTTGATAATATTGTCTTTATCTTCTTTTCTATACAAATAAGTGAAAATGAACAAAATCACTCAAAATTAAAATAAAAAAGTTAAATAATATATAAATTCTTAGGATATGTTTGGTAACTATTTTTCTCCTTATTTTCTGTTTTCAAAAACAATTTTCTATTTTTGATACTAAAAAACTTGTTTGACAACCCAAAATGGATAGAAAACAAAAACTGTTCTCAAAACTCAATTTGTAAAGGAAACTAAAAATATGCAAAATGCTGTTTTCAGTTTCTAATTTTCAAAAGTCAATGAAAACACGCATTTAATTTAATGAATCTGTCTCATTTAATGAATTATGTGGGGGGAAAAAGCCCAAAGCAACTTAATGGGCCCAGAACCCCCTGTTAAGGACTATTGTATTTCCGAGGATTAATAGGCGGTTGGGGTGGCCCATCTAAAGCTGGAAGCCCAGAAGCAGTGGGGGAGTGTCATCCGAAGAGGTCACCATTGGTCCGAAGACGTCTTTCTCCTCGGCTACGATGAGCCTTGATCAAATGAACGTGTGGAGGGTTCGACTAATCTGCCTAACAATCCCAACGGTAATGACAGGTCCTGAGTGGATCCGAAGATGATCAGAACTAAAAAATATCTAAAGGAAAAGCTGCTACCACCGCATTTAATGCTCAGCAACAGCTTTTCTGGCCACATTTATGTGGAGAAGACCCCTGAACAATGCAACCTCAGCTACCGCCACTCACAAAGAATTAAAGTAGACACATGACGTGACATGCACTTAAGTAGATGCGCGGATGAAGAACAGGTGGACGATGGAGATGATAGGAAGGGATGCTATATAAAGAAGAAGGGTCACTGATAATGGGGGACCGGGAAAGAGAAAGAAAAAGAGAGAGACAAGCTTTACTGTAGCTCTGAATGTTGTAATCATTGTTCACTCAATAAAACACCTCTTCGGACATTCATTCATGGAGTTATCTGAGCTTTAGTTCATATTATCATCACTGCACGTAACCTAGCAAACTGTTCTGTGCTTCATAACCAGCCCAGCTCTTTTGCCCACTCTCTACAAATTCATTGTTCTGGATTCGTTGGGCCTGGGGAACCCATATCCTTTGAGCTTGGGCAACAAAAACTGACCCTACAATTGGCGCCATCTGTGGGGAGAGCTTGTGCAGGGGTGGAGACAACAGTAGGTGATGGCAGAACACGGTGAATAAGAAGCAGAGTCTAGGGCATCTCAGCACGAGGACCCTTTTCTTAACCTGGAGCGAAGACAAGACCACGAGGGTGGCGTGCACACCATACCCCCTGGTCAGGATCAGTCACATGGCAGAAGCCACGTGTCCCATGCAGAGAAGAACCGAGATTTGCAGTGGGAGGTTGACAAGCTAAAAAGGGAGTTACGCCATGCAAAGAGGAAACGGGCTTCCTCGTACTCTGATGAGGACCCTGATGATGAGTCGGACGTCACTTATCAACCCAAATCCAGGACACCGGCCAGCGAGTCTTATACCTATGAACAGGAATCTCCTCACAAGGGGCAACGCAGAAGTCCGTCATGTGGAGACGTCGGAAGTGACGCCATGAGCAAGGCTCTAAACCAGATTTTCAGGTCACCCTTCACGCGCAGGATCGAAGAGGCTAGACTTCCTCGGTGCTTTAACCAACCAATGTTCACCATCTACAACGGCAAAACAGACCCCGTGGAACACGTGAGTCATTTTAACCAAAGGATGGCTGTCTACTCCAGGGACGAAGCGCTGATGTGCAAGGTTTTCCCTTCCAGTCTTGGGCCAGTTGCCATGTGGTTCGATGGGCTGAGCCCAAATTCCATCAGCTCCTTCAAAAGCTCACCCAAGCTTTTGGCTCACAATTTGTCACATGCCGAAGAGTGGCCCGACCTCTGTCCTCTCTGCTGTCTTTGACTATGTAGGAAGGAGAATCCCTGAAGGTGTATTCGGATAGATATTGGAAAATGTTTAATGACATGGAGGGCAATTTTGACGCAATGGCCCTAGAAACGTTTAAGCTCGGCCTCCCTACCAATCACGGTTTAAGGACATCCTTGTCTGGTAAACCTGTTACTAGCATCCGCCAGCTAATGGACCGCATTGAGAAGTACAAGAGAGTTGAAGAAGATCAACAACAAGGGAAAGGCAAGGAAAAGGTTATCCCCCTGGACAGGAGGGATTTCAGGTCGGATCGATACACCAGCAGCAAACCGAGGAGAGATTTTCCTGTGCAATAGGAACAGCCAATCCCCAGACTGTCAACACCGTATTCAGAGACCTAGTCCACCAAGTTTTAGAAAAGGTCAAGAACGAGCCGTTCTTCAAATGGCCGAACAAGATGGCAGGGAATCCTAATAGACGTAACCGCAATCTCTACTGCCAATACCACCAGGATCATGGGCACACGACGAAGAACTGCAGGAACTTGTGGATTCATTTGGAACAATTAGTCAGCGAGGGAAAGTTGCGACATCTCCTACATCACATGAGTGGCCGAGGAGGTCCGACGAGCGCGAACTCTCGGAGGGATGATCCTCTGAAACCCCTTCTGGGAACTATCAACGTTATCTTTGCGGCCCTAGGGAGAATAGGATCCTGGCCATCCAAGGTCTTGTCTGTGGATCGGTTACCTGCGGGGGAATCTGGCCAGGGTCCGAAGAGGTGCAAACTTGATGATCAGCTGGTTTTAGGCTTCTCGGAAGCCGACAAGGTGGGCATTGTCCAGCCTCATGATGATGCCTTGGTCGTCATCCTCAGAATTGGGGGGTTCGATGTGAAACGAGTGATGGTTGACCAAGGAAGCGCTGCGGAAATAATGTACCCTGATCTTTACAGGGGGCTGAACCTCAAACTTAGTGACTTAACACCATATCATTCTTCACTGATCAGTTTTGAAGGAAGAGTTGTTACCCCGAAGGGCCAAATACGACTACCTGTGCAGACTGGCTCAGAGGTGGTGGAGGTGGATTTCATAGTCGTGGATGTTTTTTCACCCTATACGGCAATTGTAGCCAGACCTTGGCTTCATGCGCTGGGAGCGGTTTCTTCCACCTTGCATCAAAAAATCAAATATCCTTCCGAAGGCTGGGTCTGCGAAATCCGGGGGGATCAATCTGTAGCAAGGCAATGCTTAGTGGCTGCCATTCAACACGAGCTAGGAGCCGAGTCATCAACCAGGGGCTTATAGCAACCAAAGCACCAGTCATCGCCCATTGAAGATCCGGATTAGGGCGCAGGGTGCGAAGATTTGACGAAAGTCATCATTGGGGATAATCCCGAGAAATTCTTTCAACTCGGATCCCAATTGTCGTTGTAGGAAAAAGAGGAGTTAGTGCAACTTCTTAAGGCAAACCTCGACGTATTCGCTTGGGACGCTTATGAAGCCCCTGGGGTGGATCCGGAATTTATATGCCACCATTTGAAAGTAAACCCCATGATCACCCCTAAGAAGCAGCCTTCTCGGCGTCCGTCTAAGGAACACGCTGAAGCAGTCAGAGAAGAGGTGGCAAAGCTCAAACAAGCTAGGGCTATTAAAGAGGTCTTCTACCCAGAGTGGTTGGCAAATACTGTGGTGGTGAAGAAAAAGAGAGGAAAATGGCGAGTATGTGTGGACTTCACTGACTTAAACAAGGCATGCCCTAAAGACCCATTCCCCATGCCTAAAATCGATCGGCTAGTAGATGCCACCGTCGGGCACCCCCGAATGAGCTTCTTGGACGCGTTCCAAGGCTATCATCAGATAACCTTAGCCTTGGAAGACCAGGAGAAGACCACTTTTGTAACCCCCACGGGTAACTACCACTATAAGGTGATGCCGTTCGGTTTAAAAAATGCGGGTTCTACTTACCAGAGGATGATGACGAGAATGTTTGAACCATAGCTGGGAAGGAATATCGAGATTTACATAGATGACATGGTGGTGAAGAGCAAAGTGGTGTCCAAGCACGTGAAGGATCTAGAAAGCACTTTTGAAGTTCTCAGGAAGTACAAGCTACGCTTGAACGCTGCTAAGTGCTCGCTTGATGTGGGGTCAGGCAAGTTTCTGGGATATATGGTGACTCACAGGGGAATCGAGGTCAACCCTGATCAGATAAGGGCCATTAATGAGTTACAACCTCCTCGGAACCCCAAGGAGGTTCAGAAACTGACGGGGATGACGGCAGCCCTAAATCGATTTATCTCTCGATCAGCGGATAGGTGCCGGCCTTTCTTTTCCTTGATTAACAAGTGGAAAGGGTTTGAGTGGACAGAGGAGTGTGCTGTGGCCTTCCAACAGTTGAAGAATTATCTAGCTCGACCACCAATCATGTCTAGCCTTGAGCCCGACGAGGTCTTGTTTGCATATATCGCTGTAGCTATCCATGCCGTAAGCTTGGTGCTGATCCGAACAGAAGGTAGTGTGCAGAAACCCGTTTACTGTGTAAGTAAGTCACTTCATGAAGCCGAGGTCCGTTATTTACCGTTGGAAAAGGCTATTCTAGCAGTGGTGCACGGTACACGAAAGCTTCCACATTACTTCCAAGCCCATACAGTCGTCGTCCTCACCCAGCTTCCGCTCAGGGCTATACTCCGAAGTGCAGATTACACTGGGAGAATTGCAAAATGGGGGACGATCCTAGGGGCTTTTGGCATCAAGTATATGCCATGTACCTCGGTCAAGGGCCAGGTGCTTGCTGATTTGGTAGCCGAGTTCATAGAGCCCCGGCTAGAAGAGGTGAAGCTGACATCGGACATGGATGAAAAATCGATTAGCATGATTTCTCAACAAGAGCCCTCCCTTTAGGAGGCGTACGTGGATGGTGCTGCAAACCAGAGAGGCTCCGGAGTGGGGCTAGTGCTGATATCCCCCAAAGGAATCGTTATTGAAAAAGCATTAAGGTTGGGCTTCTCGACGACGAATAATGAGGCGGAATACAAAGCCCTATTGATGGGACTGAGTATGGTCCAAAGGATGGGAGGAAAGGCAGTAAAAGTATTCTCGGACTCAAGGCTGGTTGTGGGTCAAGTCCAGGGAGATTTTGAGGCAAAGGACGAAAGAATGCAGGGATACCTGAGTCGAGCTATACATCTGTAGTCAGGGTTCGAGTCTTTCAACTTGCTGCATATTCTTAGGAGTGGCAACTCACACGCTGACTCCTTGGCCACTCTAGCCACCTCTTCGGCACAAGATTTGCCGAGAGTTATCCTCGTCGAGGACCTGCATAAGCCCACCGAAGCAAGAAAAGGAGTAATTCAAGTACATCAGGTCAGGGCTGGACCCAGTTGGATAGACCCGCTGGTTAAGTTCCTGAAGGAAGATATCCTGCCTGAAGAGAAGGGAGAAACCGATAAAATTCGGAGGAAGGCAGCCAGGTTCTGGTTGTCCGAGGATCAGAAACTATACAAACGTTCCTATTCAGGGCCGTATTTGTTGTGTGTGCATCCTGAAAAGGCTGAGCTGTTATTAGAGGAACTGCATGAAGGAATCTGCAGAAGCCACATTGGAGGAAGATCCTTGGCTCACCAAGACATCACTCAAGGTTATTGGTGGCCGAACATGCAAAAGGAAGCCCTGGATTATGCCAAAAAGTGTGATCAGTGTCAGCAGTTTGCTCCACACATTCATCAGCCTGGGGGGACTTTCAACCCGCTATCCAGCCCATGGCCCTTCGCCTAATGGGGCTTGGATATCGTGGGACCATTCCCTAAGGCTACAGGAAACAAGAAATATCTGCTAGTCAGCACTGATTACTTCACCAAGTGGGTCGAAGCAGAGCCTCTCGCGAACATCCGAGACGTAGACGTGCAAAAGTTCGTGTGGAAGAGTATAATTACTCGATTTGGAGTCCCATGTGCTCTCATCTCGGACAATGGCCTGCAGTTTGATAGTAAAGCATTTAGGAGCTATTGTAGCGAGCTGGGGATCATAAATAGGTACTCCACCCCAGCTTATCTCTAGGGTAATGGCCAGGCTGAAGCTGTCAACAAGGTCATTGTGAATGGCTTGAAAAAGAGATTAGATGACGCGAAGGGTAAATGGGTAGAAGAATTACCACATGTGCTTTGGGCTTACAGAACCACTCCACGGAGAGACCCCCTTCTCAATGACCTACAGGGCTGAAGCTGTCATACCTTTGAAAACTGGATTCCTGACACTGAGAACTAGCTCGTTTAGTCTGACGGGTAACGACGAGTTACTAGAGAAGAGCTTGGACCTCATCGATGAAAGGAGGGAAAATGCAATGGTCCGATTAGCACATTACCAACAAAAGCTTAGATAGGGCTACGATACCAACGTAAGGCTCAGACCTCTGGAACCTGGCGATCTCGTACTAAGAAAGGTGGTTGGCACTGCAAAGAACCCAGCCTGGGAAATTAGGGCCTAATTGGGAAGGACCATATCGTATTACTTCAGGAGCTAGCATTGGGGCATACTTCCTTGAAGACTTAGACAATCACGTCATACCACGCGCTCGAGATGATCACGTAGTCATCCTTAATCCCTTTATTGGATTTGGAGAGGTAGGAAATGAGCCTAACAATATCGGACCGGGACTTCAAATAATATCCCGCCCCTTGCTGGCTGTGGAACTCATACATGTGCACCACATCGTGCCAAGTGAGCCCCAATCCTAGGTGGCAGTTGAGGTCCTCAATGGCCCCTAAGATCCTAAACATGTTAGGCGCGCACTGCCAAGGGGTGATCCTATGGTTTATAAGGTAACTAGTGGTGATAGGGCCCATAGGAATCGTCATCCCCCCTTCTAGGAAGGCGATGAGAGGGATCACGACCTCCCCTGTTTCCTGATCAGTTAGTATTTTCTTCGGAGGGCAATACTTCACACCCACTTTGGAGGTATGCGGTATGTGGCCTGAACTTCTCCAACTGGGCGGGGCTGTCTACCAGATACTCTAGTTTACCCATCACTTAATGGAAAAACGGAGGCACAACGTAGCAGTGAGGAAATGGTCGCCCAAACTGAAAAATAGACGGCCGAAGAGAAAACTGAAGGATTGAGATGGTGAAAACTTACAGGAACGGGGCTAGAGACTGATCTCTGAACTCGCAGGAGGATTCTTGAGAGCTCTGGGAGGGATTGAAAGCGGCGATTGGAAGAGCCCGGAGTGTTTGTGTGCTTGTTCTTATGGAATGATCTGAGAGTTGCAAAGAAAGGAGAAATGTCTACCTCTGGGATTTTATACGAGGTCAAACGAAAGGGCAGAAGTTATTTTGCCAAAATCTCGAGGAAGAACCCCCGTTGGATCAACAGCCCACCGTTGGATGCAATGGACAAGGCGCCCCCTGGCGTAATTAATGTAGCGCTTTGGGAATCCGGAAAACAACGGCAGTAATGATGGAACGCGCGCATCTATGCCTACACGCGTGGCAGGCCGAACTTTTGTCTGTTTCCACGCTTTTACCCCGTAACAAGTCAAAATCCCATTTTTTCCCTTCGAATGCGAGGAAAAAATCAAGATTTTGAGGGCTATTGTGGAGGGAAAAAGCCCAAAGCAACTTAATGGGCCCGAAACCCCCTGTTAAGGACTATTGTATTTCCGAGGATAATAGGCGGTTGGGGGGCCCATCTAAAGCGGAAGCCCAGAAGCAGTGGGGAGTGTCTCCGAAGAGGTCACCATTGGTCCGAAGACTCTTCTCCTCGGCTACGATGAGCCTTGATCAAAGAACGTGTGGAGGGTCCGACTAATCTGCCTAACAATCCCAACGGTAATGACAGGTCCTGAGTGGATCCAGAGATGATCAGAACTAAAAAATATCTAAAGGAAAAGCTGCTACCACCGCATTTAATGTCAGCAACAGCTTTTCTGGCCGCATTTATGTGGAGAAGACCCCTGAACAGTGCAACCTCAGCTACCGCCACTCACAAAGAACTAAAGTAGACACATGACGTGACATGCACTTAGTAGATGCGCGGATGAAGAACAGGTGGACGATGGAGATGATAGGAAGGGATGCTATATAAAGAAGAAGGGTCACTGATAATGGGGGACCGGAAAGAGAAAGAAAAAGAGAGAGAAAAGTTTTACTGTACTCTGAATGTTGTAATCACTGTTCACTCAATAAAACACCTCTTCGGACATTCATTCATGGAGTTATCTGAGCTTTAGTTCATGTTATCATCACTGCACGTAACCTAGCCAACTGTTCTGTGCTTCATAACCAGCCCACTCTTTCGCCCACTCTCTACAAATTCATTGTTCTGGTTCGTTGGGCCTAGGGAACCCATATCCTTTGGGCTTGGGCAACAAAAACTGACCCTACATGTTAGCATTAGTGTTCAAATCCTAGTAACAACATATTTTCATATTTTGTATTTTTTTTTCAAAAAACTATTTTTTTTAATTTCAATTAACCAAACATGCTTTTGATTTCAAAAATAAAATAATTTTTTTTTTCATTATATTTCCCAAAACAAGTTTTTGAAAATAGAAAATAAAAATGGTTACCAAACATAATCTTAATTTTACATAGTTTAAGGTTCATTAAACTAAGCCTCCAAGCCTTGACCTTGACAAGAAAGGATTTGTAGGTGTCTGTGAGATAGAAAAAAAAAAAAAAGGAAATAAAGAAAAAAGGATATAAGTGAAAGTGTGAAACATGTTTATACACAGTAGGAAAAAAAAAAAAAAAAACACTTGAAAAAAACTCCCTTTGAAGAAAAAAAAAGTGATCAACTTGTGTGACCTGTGAATCGACACAATTTGACCCAACATTTCAATTGGTCGGATTTAGGTTGAACAATTTTTTCACTCCAAAAAATCCCTACCTATATTCATATTTTTCCTTTGAGTTCAAGCAGGTTATCAAGTCTATGTCTAATTTTTTCAGGTCTAACTAACACATTGAGTTTGGGAATTCTTTGCCAATCCCTATCTAACGATAAGCTTAGACCCAAACAGGGAGTTTGCATAATAACCATTGAAGTAGGCGAAGCAAGTTGTAAGTAGGGCATGGGATAGCCAAAAATAACTTATAATACAATTACAGTGATGATATTGATAGGGGTACTATGAAATTTATTAGATAAACTTTATAAACTAATGTGTTAACTTTTATGCATGGAATGAAAAAGTAATTAAAAAATTATGTATTATGTTATTAATGTGACATCAATTATATTTATTGTTGTGTCATTTTGTAAGCCTTTTGTATTAAAATTGATAGCATAATTATAAATAATGTAAAAAAAAAAAAAAAAAAAAAAAGAAGAAAAAAGAAGAAGGAGAAATTGGAAAAAGAGAAGATCCGCAAATTTGTTGAGTGTGGAAAGGTTGGCAATGTAGTTAGTTTAATCTCTATAACCCAGCTCTTAATGGGCTTTTGGATGTTGGGATCACCTTCACAGTCCTTAATCTCATCGATTGGCTTTGGGTTTTAGTAAGCGGCTACAGTATTATTTTTGTTCTATACAAATAGGCCCTTTGAACCTAGTCCATGTTAAAAGTCACAGAAGTTTGATACAAACTCGGCCAGTTATGTTGCCAGCCCAAAAATAAAAACATTCGGATATAGCCTAATGCTGTGTCTGGTTGGGGCCCTTGGGGGTGAAAAGGGAGATGAAAGGTCCACAGTATTTGCCCCTTTCAATTTGGGGAGAAAATAGGAGTAAAAATGGCTTGAGCAATGAAATTAGGAAATTTTCTCCATTACTCCTTTATTTTAAATTACAAAAGATATAATAGTAATTTAATTTCTATCTTTGCATTTTTCCATCCTTCTTATCAAACACACATGGTGAGCATTTTTTTTTTTTTTTGGGGGGTTATTTTCTTTGTTTATTTGTTTTCTATAGTTTGGAAGGGGAGAGTTGAATTTTGAATCTTTCGATTAAAAATACCCAAAAGTAGGGGTGTGTATCTAACTCACTAACTTGACAAAAACTGACATAACCCAACCCAATGCATTGGGTTGGTTTTTGTGGGTTTGGTTGATTTGAGAATTTATTTTAAGCCTCAGATTGGATCTAGTTTGAGTTAATAGTTTTTCAACTTATTTGACCCAACCTGACCCACCATATATATATAAGTTTTTTTTTTTTAATTTTTTTGTTTGATTTATTTCAGTATTTTGAGAATTGGTTTTGATAAATTTGGAAGTTTAAAATATAATTTTGACATTACGTGAATTGTAATAATTTATTAAAAAAGTACTTAAATAGTTTACCAAATCCTAATTTCTATTTTCAAAGCAAAATTATGTAAGTATAACCCACTACTTAACCCGACTTAACTTGACTCATGTAATTTGGGTTGGTTTCTATACATATGATAGGTCAGGTTGAGTTGAGAATTCTTAACCCAACAAGGTTGGTATGGATTGAAATTTTTCTCCAAGTCAACCCATGCAAAACCAAACCTTTGCAAACTCCAATTCTTGGCCCAAGAGTCACTTATATCATTGACTTATGGCCTGTGGTTAGTTTTAGTTGCTGGGCCAATACTTCTTGAATGAAGAAAATGGAACACATAATTCGGCCAACAAATGCCAAACTTTTTTCATGTAAAATCTAGCAAAAAACAAGTTTGTGTAGCTTTGGTTTTGGTCTGTTTGTTTTTTTTGTTTTTAAATACGGATAAAAAGGAACGTTGTCTTTTCTTGATTCTTCAATTCTATAATTTGCGGCGATGTTTTGTTGTCTCTCTTTAATCCACAGGCCACACAGCACAAATAAATTCTAGAACTTCACCGTTGTTTATAGATTTATATATTGATACAGCTTCATTAAGAATATTTTGTATAATTAAAATTTGGTATAAGAAAAGGTACAAGCCTCCAACAATAAAGAATGAGACACTTATTTGTCTTTCAACGATTCAATTGCCAGAGTTTTGTAACTTAACAGACACTTCTTAGTATTTTTAATGGAAACAGCAAAAATATACTCATTGGAACTCCAAAACTAACACTACTTATTTTTACATTCTATGTTAGATGCCTACTCCTAAGAGACTAATTTTTGAGATATAACAAGAAACCCTTTATTTTGAAATAAACTCAATGTGAGGTATATATAGGAAGTTAAACCCTATTAGAATCATACATTAAACTATGGTTACAAGACTTGCTACACAAGTAGAATACGTTGCTTACACACCAAATAAGATTGGGCTTGAGCTTTGACTTGCATTAGGGTTACTATCTTTATTAGTAAATAATTTCATAAGAAAAAAAAAATATATATATATATATTTTTTATAATTATTGATAATATAAATAGTTCACTTTGTAATAAAAATTATATATAATTTAAAAAAAATAAAATGTTAATGTATATATATTTTTAACTATAAAAATTTATAAAGAAAAATTATTCTATCTAATCAACTCGAATAATATAATTTTAATTACAATTACTTATTAATTATTATCATAGATTTGTGAATGGGTAATGCATTTTACTTGTGGTGCTTATTATATATGAGAAAAGAATAATTTAATTAGATAGCTTGTGAGTAAGCTCAAACTAATTTGACAAAAAGAATGAATCAAGCTTGACTACCTGTGTTTGAAATAAAATTAAATGAACAAACTTAATTATTTACTTAGTTTGGCTCTTGACTCATTTAAACCTAGTGAAGTGTCTTGTTAACCCCTTGATCTTTTTTATAAATAAAATTTTAGTTACTATAAACTTCAAGATATCCTATACCTTTTCTATTGGCATAAAATATGGTTGGAAATTTTTTTTCCCTAGGAATCAAGAACAACCACCTTACGCATTGGGAATTCAATGATTCCAAATAGCAAAGGGCAATGAAAAATGAACATCACTATTTTTGAAACTATATAGTAACTTGTGCTTACACACAAATATTCAACATTAATGATGATGGGATAGTCTATTGGTCTTACTTAGGCGAGTTAAGTGGTCACCAACATTTTTATGTTAAGTATTATAAATGAGTCATTTGACACAAAAATTAAGAAAGCTAAAATTAAAAATTAGCACAAAATTAACTATAATTAAAAGTTATTCTGGATTCTTGCTTTTTTATTTGAGATACTTGACATGATTTATAAGTTACTGTAAACTTCAAAAAATCCTTTACTTTCTCTTTTTTCTTTTTGGGAATCAAGAACGATCATCTTAACTTTTGGGACTCCAAAGAGGCTGGCAAACCAAGAATGTAAAGTTACCATTCATGAAACTAGCTGGACATGACTCTTGGCAAAATTGTCACCTTTTGGCAAACACTTCAGCGTCAGCACCTAGTTACCATGGGCTCAAATCTTTGAGACACCATGCCAAAGAAAATTATTGTGTTATACTAAGGACTGCAAGCCGCCTCGTGCTAATTTCAACAGAAAGAAGCAAAGAGCCAAGATTGTGTTTTGGGGGGGGGGGGGGGGGGGGGGGGGAGGTTAACAAAAATAGTGACAAGGGGGGAATATATATATATATATATATTTGAGAAACAAGGAGGAGGGATTTATTTATATGAAAATGATTGTGTTTCAATCACAACTAATAAAGTAAATAAATGTTAAAAAGATTTTATGAAAATTTTTGTCTCTCAAATTACTTTTTATTTTTTTATAAATGCAAAAATTGTCTTTAACTTGCTGTTTTTTTTTTTTTTTAAAGAAAGAAGGCTCTAACTTACTTGATACGTATAGAATAAGGATATAGTATTAAAATGGTTAAAATGCTTTGTAGGCACCACCGGTTTGATTTCTTCAGCTGCACGCATATGCCGCATGGCTACAAAGGCTTTTAGCATCATGATTTTGTCCCATAGGTTATAAGGGGTCAATTCAATGATATGAATTTTGCTTTAGTGGTTGGAATTTACCTACTAGTCTTTGATGGTATGAATGCCAAGTAAAAGCCCAAGAAATGAAGTATTCAAGGAAAAGAACTGCTACAATTCAAACTTAGCAATAAAGAAAGAAAAGAAAGTTGAACATTTATGGGGTCCAAGTGCCTTCTTGACTAACAAAATCACTGATAGTGACAACAACTATGAGCTAGGAAATTAATGGATTAGGTTCAATGTTCTAACACTAGTGGGGCATCACCACCACCTTTGTGTTTGTCATAATATAATCTTTCTTGTCAAAGAATTGTTGCCTGCTTTGGGAAATCAGAGTTGGAATAGGATCATTTATAGGAATGGACAACATAAAGATGAGAGATCCATGATTGTTTATTATATGATTTATTGACTTGGACTAGCTTCATGTGAACCCATGTAGAAAATTAGAAACATATATTAAAGACAAACAAGCATGGGTCTCTCTTTTATTAAAGTTTCTAATTTTCTATATGGGTTCACATGAAGCCAGTCCAAGTCAATAAATTATATGATAAAGTTGCGGATTGAATCCGGACCTTAGCAAGTCCAAATGGTAATCGTGCACGTTTTTTAATTTTGATATGAATGCATTGTTACCTACACAAGAAATTTCACTATTTTTAATTTTAATACGTGAGATATTATATTGTGATTAGTATAACACAACTTTCACATGAGATCACAAATTGCAAACTGTCATGTCAACAATTAATAAAAATATTGTGAAATTTCTTGTGTATTTAGACTTATTGTAGTTTGGAGATATTAGTAACAAAATTCTATAAGTCCAATGATACTCTTTTTAGTAGATTCCAGTTAACTCAATGGATAAAGTCTATTGTTATCAAATAAGAGATTTGAAATTCAAATTTTGCTTATACCAAAATTAATTGGTATTTTGGTTTGATTATATCAAGGATAATTTTTTTAGTAGCTTTTTTAACAATTACAGAGATTGAATAAATGTTTTTGTCTAACAAAAATTATGTCAATAATAGATCTATATAAAAGTGATATCCCTTGGATCATAATTTTTTATGTCAACATTTGTGAAAAAATCTTGAAAAATTTATATTCCTAGCATTACTCAAAAAGATTTATAGGTCTCTCTCTCTCTCTGTCTCTCTCTCTCTCATACGCACACACATATATATATATATATATGCAGATCAGCTAGTGATATACTTTTCTTTGAGGCAGTATTTAATTGTTCGGTAGCTGTTGAAATAAGAATTACTAATTAGGAGAATATTGTTGCTTATTATAGTTGACAATTTGACATTAATCATTGTGAAAAGCAGCAATTTGACATTGTATACTATATTGAGAAAGATTCAAACCTAAAAACGTCAAAACCTACAATCCGACTCTTATATAATGTAGAGTTAAATATGTCATCAATGTGAATCAGTAGATAAATCTTATATATATATATATATATATTGTTGGAGCATTTTTAATATTAAATAAATAAAATGAATAAATGTAATAACATAAATGTAAAAATGTGAGAGTGAATATGGAAGATGAGGAGTTAGTGAAAATGTTTAATCCCACATTGAAAATGAGAGAGAGTATTTTATTCTTTTTAATTGTGGTGATTAATGGGCTAAAATGTATTGACTCAGATATTGGGCTAGATACGTGCGCAAGGGGGAGGTGAAGAGTGGAGGTTTGGGCTTGAACACTTTGTGCAAAAGTTGTTCTAGCCATACAACACTTATTGGGCTGTTGTATCCTGGGGGAGACAAGTTATAGAAGGTCTGCACCGGTTACAAAGTTTAGCCAACCAAGGGCTTGAATCTCCTTAAAGAGAGTGAGTGTCGCGCCTCAGTCCAAGTAGTGTTGTGTAATTTCTCTTTACATTAATAATATTCAGAAGTATTTTCAGTTTCTCTTTATGTTATTTCTATTACCATTGTATTTGCACCAACATATATATATATATATAGAGAGAGAGAGAGAGAGAGAGAGAGAGAGAGAGAGCCTAGACCCTAGACATCTTTAACTCCTACTTGAAGAAGAAACAAAGGAAAAAGGGATGTATATGAATTAAGTCATTCACAAACAACTCGGTTTTGGCTCGATACAAAACCCGTTCATATTGTTTGTTTATAAACTTTTAGGCTTGCTTAATGAATGAGATAAGCTCAAGTAAAAATAAATAAATTTGTTCATGAACAAACTCTTGAACACTAAGACTTGATAAAAAAATAAATTGAGCTAGGCTCGTATATGGGCTTGGTAATAAACTTAATATGAGCTTAAAAATAAACCTATATTGTACTAAGTATTGGGAGTTTGAACCATTTGTCCAAACCGAATGAGCTTGATAATATACATAATATGAGCTTAATAATACACTTCTGTTACATCTCAAGCTCAAGAGCTTAATATTAAGTTCGAGCTTGACTTGACTAATCAATCAAGCTGAGTTCAAGCCTTTGAATTTTTTTATGAATTTGAGTATGAACATTAGTTTTAAGCTTTGTTTGATCTCAAGCCGAGCTTGAGCATTTTATTTCTATTGTCAAGCTCGAACATTCAATACTTAACAAAGTTTTGTTCGTCTACAACTTTAAAAAGGATGATCAAAGATAATAATAAGTTGAGACTAATTGGAAATGTATACCTAGTGCTAGGCTAAGTTGTGGGAAGCAAACGTGGCCTATTTAATTATAATAGAGAAACATTAGAAGGGGAGTTTTTGGGCATTTTTTTTAACAAATGAGGGCCCTCCCAAATCCAGTCAAACCCTTCCCCACAAGCCAATTTTTTTTTTTTTTTTAAAATCCATACAAAATTAATTAAACATCCTCATTCCTTTCTTACTCGAGAAATTATTCACTCTTATAGGAGATTTTCTACCCCCTTATACAAGGGGTGTGAGTTCTTGTGTGGGATCCATGATAGAACTCACACCACCTATGAGAGGGGGCAGGACTTCTTCCATAGAATAGAAAGTGAATAATTTTGCTCTCCACTCCTCTGTCTAAAGACACCTTTTTTTTTTTTTTTTTTTGTCAATCGACAATATAACCCCACCCCGGGACCACTCGAACCTCGGTCCTTAAGCCTTTAAGGCTTGGAGAAGTATCATCTCACCTAACTGTGTGCAGTGGTCGTCTAAAGACACTTTAAGAGAGCGAAAATGGCATCAATCTAAAGCAATCAATCATGAAGGCTGAAATGATGAAGAAATTATTGTACAAGCTAGGTGGTTAATTTCCTCAATTTTCAATGAGAAAAGGATGATGCATATGAAAAATACATGAACTGATTATTACCATAAGAGGATAGAGGAGTCCACTGAACGGACTTATATAATTTCCCTAAATAATAGTTTTTTTTGAGAGAATTGAGACATAAACTACATCATCTTAAAATATTTATTACAAATAACCTAGATGCATGTGATATAAAATGGACAGAAAATTTGTATTCCGTTATTTTTAGAAGTAGAGAGTATCATGCACGTTATGCACAGAGAAGGAGAAGCACGCGTAAACGTTTCTTGACTATGAAGTTTCTTTGCTTAATTCACGCTGCATTAAAATGACTTCTTACTAAACAACAACAATGGAGTAAGTTTGAGTGTTTTCCACCATTCCACTTATAATATTATAATATCCTCAATTATCGAGCTTTGACCCATACTACAAAAACGATTAAAAAACTTGATCAAGTACACAAAGTGAAATTTAATTGATTAACCAAAAGTCAAGCATTAAAAAAAAAAAAAAAAAAACTTCAAAAAAGATATGCAATTCAGAAATATAGATTAAGCAGAACTAACTTGCTCTAGTTAGACAGATTTCTTGTAATAATATATGTATTGTTATGAAAAATACTTATATCAATAAATAACATGATAAAAAAATAAAAATAAAAATCAAGTAGATCAAAATTTCCCGATCAAACATCATAAAATATTGTTTGCTATTGCTCCGGGTAAAACCTGAATGGAAACAAATTCAAAAAGTTGTAATATAATCCCATCACTCTTGACTCACGGACTATGATAATGAAAATTGTAAAAAATGTTATTAACTGTCCATTTGGAAACAGATAATAAATTAACCGAATTGATTATGAACAATTTAATTTAACTCCAGAAAAAATTGTTTATAATCATTTACTTTTAGGAAATGAGCAATATTAAGTTTAAATTTAGATTTGAGTATTAAATGAGTCAAGCTCTAAAATAATATGAGTGTGTAAATAACCGCGAGTATGAAATATGTAGGGGGAGGTGGGTGAGATTTGGAGAATAGAGGGGACTGTGGTAGGAACTTTGATGCGGACCAATCAATGGTGGATCCTAGCAACCTGACAAGTACTTTGATAACAAGGAGAAACTTTAGTACAGGATTGACCAACCCAAAGATTGGGCAAGGAGACTTGGATAGTTAAATCAATAAATTGATAAATAGTGCTCATGAGAAATGAGAATGACACCCAGTGCAGAAGTATGCTTCTCTTCACTTGTTGAGAAGTAATATATTGGCAGAGCAAGGTTTTCATCTTTGAGGGGCCAAATACAAATAAAAATAAAAATAAAAATGATCTTTTCTTTCTTTTTAGATATTATATATTATGTTATATATAGTAGTATAAAAATTATATGAACATGATTAAAAATGTACATAAAGTATTTTATAAATCAATAAATGTATAACAAAACTGTTTATCAAACTTTTTATTTATTTATAATAATATAAGAAGAATAGAAAAAAGAAGAAGATATTTATAACCTAGATTCCATCAATCATGGAGGTACTATATCAGTATAAAGGAAATGAAAATACAAAAATTAAATATCTCCTATTAAAAATTTAGCTAACACTATTTTAGACAACTAAAATAATAAAGAATCAAAGTGGGTTGGTCGAGTGGTTGGGCACTCCAACCACTCGGTTTTAAAGTGACTGTCTTGGATTTGACTAAGAGCTCTATAGTTCAAGTCCAAGCACTAACACTTTGAAAAAACTCTTTGAGTAAGCAATTTACCCCACTATGGGCCCATCCGTCGCGAACAGTGATTAGTCTCTGTTGAGGTTCAAAAATTGATTATAGACTAAGGCCCAAAGAAATAGCACGTTGGGCTCATTTCACAAATAAATAAATAAATAAATAAATAACAAACCTAAGGGAAAAATAAGAAAGAAAAGGGGCTGGGCTCTCATAATGAAGAAAAGAGAAAAGAAAGAAGAAAAGGGCAAGAGGCACAAAGGATTGGGATCCAAAGACTCATGAAAGAACAGAGTTTGAAATACATAAAGGCCCAAAACCGGCCAGGACCAATAACCAAAAAGAGCCCAGTAAGAAAAGCTGGGCCAGGATCCCAAAAGTCACTAGAATCCGGGGATCCCCGGGGCGCGCGAAGTAAGATTGAAGCAAATTCAAAAGAGGGATAAAAGATAAAGAGCATGTGGGTCTCATGCTCCAGACGTGCAGTAGGATCAAAAAGTACAAACGCAAGAGTTGTGTCTCAAGGAGCCGACAACGAGAAAACCATAAAAAAGAGGCAACTGGGAGGAGCTTTCAACTCGGCAGTGAAGATCCCAACTATTTGGGGAAAACAACAAGAACGGAGTGCAACTAAAAGCTAGAAGAAAGGGACAAATAGTTGAAGTTTAGCGAACAGAGGGGACCTCAAAAGGGAAAACCAACTAAGGGCTTTCCGCTTGGTCGCACCAAAAGCAAGAAGCTATGAAAGAAAAGGGAAACGACCAGCCTTTGAGCAAACTGGCACGGCACGAACTCTAAGGGGCAAAAGGGAGAAATCACTAGTACCCTAGAGCTATGCTATAAAAGGAGGAGGGGATCCATGCTGAAGGGGCATTCAAAGAGGGATATTCATTTTTGATTAGATTATTCAGGCATTCATGGCAATTTTCTGGAGTCTCATAGAACTATAGGGAGAGCTCTGTAAAATTAAAAGAAAACAGAGGAACCACTCTCGGTATCCCAGAGACAGCCACTATAGCACATGCTCAGATTTAACAAATTCAAAATTTGCAAGTCTTGGAAACTTGAATAGCTATCAAAGTCTGTAATTTTTGAACTTAGTTGAACTTTGTATCACGTCTTAGTGAGCATTGTAATCATAACTAAGGAAAAATTAATAAAATGCACCTCACTAATTCGAGGATCCCTAACTTTTTCTTACATCGTATTTCATTTGCTGTGCATTCCCTTACTGTAGAAATGTCATTCAATACAGATATTTTTGTTTATTAGTTATTTGTATTGTAAGAAGCTTGTTTTGTGCACCACTTGGTTCTTAAACAGCCTTTTAGCTACGGTGAACCGAGCCCAGTCCACCAAGAATGTTTATTTGGCCCAAGATCTTTGGGCCACTGTGCTGAGAAGAAAAAGGCACTCTCACAGTCTTTGATTGAAAGTTTTGAGGAAACACCGTGAGAAACCAAAAAAAAAATATATATATGTACAAAGGTTCTTTGCAATTTATTTTTCATTATAAATGACCAAATTAATTATCTACAAAAAACACTTGTACATGAAGATTCTTAAGACACTTGGGAATTAAAATCTTTATAGTAGAATACGCAGGTGTTTTGCTTTCTAATATAGCAAAAAATATGTAAAACTAAAAGGCTCGTACAATAAATTTGTAGAGAGTAGGTTGGAGAATTAGGCCCTAATGAATTTGACAACGACTAGTATGGATTTAAAAGATGATCAAGCAAAAACAAAGAAAATAGAGCTGAATCTATTCACTGTCCGAGGAGATATTTTTTATATAAATCAATAACAATAGGGTACAAATACAATTTTGATTGCTACAGTACTCTCTCTTTATTTTTCTAATCCCTTCCTCATGGAGGGTCTCTTACATTATATAGTTCTCCTTGGACCATCCTGATCCTACACTTCTTGATCATTTGAGTCCTTACTTGAGTGTCTGTCCCATCAGACACTCTCTTTGACTTTCTGTGAGTTGTGGTAGTCAAGGTAGCATTGTTCAGGGGTCTTTTCCACATAAATACGGCTAGAAAAGTAGTTGTAGTGCATTTAATGCGGTGGTAGCAGTTTTTCCTTAAATATTTTTGGGTTTTCTTCCTTCTCGTATGTTCACGATGCACATGCCTATCACTGGCGCTTCTATAGAGGTTACTTTCATCATTGGAGTACACATCTGAGCGATATCTATCATATCCAGGGAGGAATTCCTCTTTGGACCGCCTTCCACTCATTTCTTATTTAGGAGACTCTAAATTGGAACCCCTCAAAACTTTTTATCCCTCCTCGGACATGCCAACGTCCTCGGATAAGGTCTAAGACCCAATACATAATTTTGGGCCTTTATCCTTACAATAGCCTCTCAAAACTCTAGTTTTTTCCTCTCATTTGAGGAGAAAAATTGGAGTTTTGATTTTTTAGAGACAAGATCATTCATTTCTCTAGTTTACACATGTGAGATTACCATTTTGCATGTCCCATGATTGCTACTGACGCTTTGAAGCCCACGAGGCATCATTAATTACTCTAGGCAGCGCTTTGTTCCCCATATCTAATAGTGAGACACAAATCCAACGACTGATCTTTCTCTTGGAATTTTGAGCGGGATAACTCCCACTCATTTTCTCCCTCTATATAAAGCCTTGAGGGAAATCGCTCTCCCTTTACTTTACGAATTTTCAAGTTCTTTAGAGATTGCAAGCACTCTAACTCATTGAACTCCCTACACTCCTGAGTTTTCCTAACTCTTTTCCTTAAGAAATTATCAAAAGATTTTCCTAAAGGTTTAGGATTTAGTACACTCACTTGCTTTTGTATGTAACTATCTCCTCCAAATTTCTTTTTTCTCCTCAGCCATCCTCCTCGGCCTTTTGTCTTTTTTAGAAAACTTCCTTTGCGTCATCTACATTTTCTTAGATGGGTAGATTCAAGCACTTAGTAGACTCTCTGGCCGGTATGGAGGGTTTTAGGGCCAAATACCATATCCCACAGACGGCACCAATTGTAGGGACTCGTTTTGCAGCTCAAACCCAAGATGTATGGGATCTTGGCCCAGTGAGCCCAGTATAATAAATTTATAGAGAGTGGGTTGGAAAACTAGGCCCTAATGAATTTGACAACGGCTAGTATGGATTTAAAAATGATCAAGCAAGAGCAAGAAAAATAGAGCTGAATCTATTCACTATCCGAGGAGATATTTTTCTATATAAATTAATAACAATGGGGTACAAATACAATTTTGATTGCTATAGTACTCTCTCTTTATTTTTTTGATCCCCTCCTCATGGAGGGTTTCTTACATTATATAATTCCCCTTGGACCATCCTGATTGTACACTTGTTGATCATTTGAGCCCTTACTTAAGTGCCCTTCCCATCAGATACATTCTTTGACTTTCTGTGAGTTGTGGTAGCAAAGGTAGCATTGTTCAAGGGTCTCCACATAAATGCGGCCAAAAAAGTAGCTGCAGTGCATTTAATGCGGTGGTAGCAGCTTTTCCTTAGATATTTTTGGGTTCTCTTCTTTCTCGTGTGTTCACGACGCATGTCCCTATCACTGGGGCTTCTATGGAGGTTACTTTCATCGTTGGAGTACACATTTGAGCGATATCTATCATATTCGAGGAGGAATTCCTCTTTCGACCGTCTTCCACTCATTTCTTATTTAGGGAACTCTAAACTGGAATCCCTCATAACTTTTTATCCCTCCTCGGATATGCTAACGTCCTCGGATAAGGCCAAGCCCAGTACATAATTCTAGGCCCTTATCCCTACACTTGTACTTGAAGATAATTCTTAAAAAGTATGGATTTGAGCTTTCTAAATTGTCAACATCTTTTGTCTAAAGAACATATCAATAGTTCTTAATTTGGACATACTTAAATTATATTATGGATTAATATTGATGTAATAACATTATTTTGAATGAAACCAAGTATGAATGAGAATTCAGAAATAGATACTGATGAATCCAATGAATTAGTAGGCTAAAACTTCTGGACGTAATGATCAACAAGCCAAATCCTGAAGAAAAGAAACAAGAAGTCAGAGGAGATCGGTGGAGGCCAGCCAAAAGTCCTCCGATGGTGAAGTCAGTGAATTCTCAATTCTCAGGAAGGGAAAGAATTTTTGGATGGAAAATTTCTGAGTTACCTCTTGCGTTTCAATAGAAGAGCCTTTATATAGTGTCTTCTGAGGCAGTTATTTCTCCAAGCGTTGTGTAGTTCGGAAGATTCTGATGTTACTCCCATAACTGCTTTGGAGGTTACTTCATTTGGGTTCCGTTGATTATACCCGTTTTCAAAGGAGGAACGGTTACATTTTAATAGACAAGTGGAGTGCAGAGGAGATTTTCAAGACCCTCGTCCATCTTGCTAGTTTGATGGACGAGTGAATCCTAGGACGAGCTCGTCCATCTGGATAGATGGATGGACGAGCTTACAACAAATGAGGTTGCTTTCCTGTGGACGAGCTATATGGACAAGTTTAGCAGTTGGCTTTTCTGGTGACACCATCAGTTGCCCCCAGTCCATAGGTTGTCTAAGGAAATATTGGTTTTAACTCACTTTCTCTTTCCTTTTTTTTTTTTGAACGCAGTTGCATTAATGAGACGAAATGTGCCACGTGTTGCAGTTCTATTGGTTCTTATCTATGTCGTTTTATTCTTTTGAGGCACGCGCCACGTGGTCTCTTCTGATTGGCTCGTGTCGCTTCAAATGCCCCATTTGGTTATCTATAAATAGTGGAAGCCCTTCTGTGCCCTTCTCATTTACTGAAATTTTCCTCTTGAAATTCCTCGTCTAGAAGTCTCTTCGCGTCTAGAGCCAGGCACTCTCTTCCTTCCTTCCTTTAGGTTTCCTTTTTCCTTAAAATGTCTACCATTGTTTCCTCGTCTAGCAATAGTACAGATAGGGCTATAGACGAGTATCAAGATTCCTCTAGTTATAGTGGTTCTAGTAGTAGTAGTGACAGTAGCAAAGGAGGTTCTACGGATGAGGAATATATCTCTGGCGTCCCTGGATTTCCTGTACAAACTCTTCAGGAGCAACTTAGGAAAGCTTCAGGTTCCCAAGCTGGTACCTCGTCTAATGTTCCTTCATCCAATCCTACAGACGAAGAGGAGATCGTTTATAGTTGTGCAGTAGGCATCCATTCTAAAACATCTAAACAAAGGCTCTCAAACCTTAAGGTGTGGTATTAGATTCCGGACGAATTTAACCCAAGGTTAGCCGTCCGTGGAGAATGGTGCTGCAACCCCCGTTTTGGAATAAGCGTCTATGAAGCCTACTTCTTGGGGGGCCTTAGATTTTCTTTAAATTCATTTGCTAGAGAGTTGCTAGTTAGGTTAAGTTTGGGTGTTTGTCAATTCAATCCAAATGCATGGAGATCAATTATCTCAATGCAAATTTTGTGGAATGAAGTGTTTGGAAGGGACCGTCTTCTTACTGTGGACGAGTTTCTTTTTTGCTATAAACCTTCTGAGATAAGTCAATCTCTCAGCTTTCATCAATTTACAGCAAGGGGCAGGGATTGTAGATTAATCAAGTCCCTGGCCTCGTCTGACAGGAATTGGAAGATGGAATTTATTTTCATCTCTGGTTTTTGGTCTGGAAATCCTGTAGAGGTTGGAAGGGACCCCTTTGCTACTTACATTGGAGACTTAGGGAACCTGCATCCTGAAAGTACGTCCTTCCCCTTTTACCTTTCTTTCCCTCAAAAAAAAAAAAAAAAAAAAAAAAATATATATATATATATATAACTTTATCCAAACGTCTAATTTGTGATTTGTTTAATAGGTGTTAAACGTCCGTCCTTGAGCAAGTTTCATCGTGATCGCCTCCATAGGGCTCGCCTTCACGCCAACTGAAATTTTCATTCTTTAGTTAATCTACGCAATCTTTTTAAGTGGGGGTTTGGTCCTGATCCCTTGGACGAGGCAATTGCCCACGAAGTTACAATACGAAAAAGTAAACATTTTTCATGATATTTTTCTAACTTTTATTCAACTTCCTATAATCTGTCACTTATTATTATTTTTATTTGCTTCAGGAATGGTAACATTGAAGGAAAACAAAGGAAAGGATACTCTGGTTGAAGAGAGCCGTCTTGAGACTCAGGCTCTACCTCGTCCATCAGCTGGGGAGAAGAGGAAAACTATATCCAAGAATTTGGATTTGGGAAGCCTCCCTAGCCGTCGAGGCAAAAAGGGAAAGCATGACTCGTCCCAGGTTGTTAAGCCCAAGCCCCTTTCGTCCCAGCAGCCTACTCAAGTATTTGATGTGGACTCGTCCACCCCAGTTGATGTGACTCTGCCCAAGACTCCTCCGCCCAAGACGATCGTATCTTCCTTGTCCCAACCTTCCCAAAGGGCATCTTCAAACATTATTGAGAATGAAGATATTGCATGGGAGCGCTTCCAGAACGCCATCACAGACGAGGATATAAACACCTGCTATGACATGTCTTTAAAGGATTTTGAACACTCTGGTGTTCATGATCTTTTTAAGGTATGTAAACATATCTTTACCTCGTCCTTGTTATTTCAAGATTCTTTTTCTCTTTTTATTTGTTAATTGTTATTATCATTTTTGTAGGCCATGTTCAAATTCATAGCGTCGTCTAGGCAAGCTACTAGGTTGGATAGGACGAGAATCATGTTGGAGACGAGAATAAAGGAAGTGAAGGACGAGTCGAAAAAATGGGCTGAAGTAGCTGCTAAAGCTAAGGAAGAGATGAAGGAGGCACAAAACTTGGTTGAGGAGTTGAGAGCTGATGCGGTGGAGAAAGATACTCGTCTTGATCATATACAGAAGAAGAATGACGAGCTGAGTACTCTTCTCACCAAGGCGAAAGAAGATGCAGTGACCGAGTTTAAGGCGTCCAAGCAATACACTGATCTTCTAGACACCAATTATGCAGCAGGCTTTGAAGACTTTAGGATGGATGCTATGGAAAACTTCCCTGAAGTGGACTTCAGCTCCATTATACTTAACCTGAATGTTGCTACTAGCTCTCTCCTTCAAACAGGTTCCGAAGATGCCAATATTGAGGACGATGCTACAACCCTTCCTCCTCAAGACGCCTCCAATGATAATGCTCCCCAAACCTAAGAAATGTTTCATTTTTTTTTTATTTAAATTTGGTCCATTGTTTTAGGACCTTTCTATGTAATGCAAGTACACTAGGCTCGTCCATAGTTTAAGGAGGAGCTTTCGCAAAACTCAAGTTTTTACTTTACAAAGGTGTTTGGACATTGGTTGTCCGCCCTTGAAATAGTTGAATGAATGATGTTACTTTTCTTTAATATATGCATGGACGAGAGTCTTTATTTTCACATGCTAGACTTTATGCTTAGCTCGTCCATATTTCATATATTTTTACCATTTTTATTAGAATTTCACTAAGTGTGATTTATCCATATGAAGTAGTAATTCAGCATTATTCATCTTTTGACTTAGCTAATCTTCGTCCTGAGACTCTGCATTTTTGCTTGTCCATGGACCGAAATGTTTTTGGTTCCAAAGATACTCGTCTGTGCATTTCCTCGTCCATAATTGGGACATGCATAATATTTTACTCCGTCCATTGTATGGACGAGTAAATGTTAATCTCACTCACTGGCGTAAGTTTTACCTCGTCCTTTTATTTGGACGAGTTTGCTTGGATATCAATTTTACCTCGTCCTTTCATTTGGACGAGTTTGCCTGGATGGCATAAATTTTACCTCGTTCTTTTATTTGGACGAGTTTGCCTGGATGGCGTAAATTTCACTTCGTCCTTTTATTTGGACGAGTTTGCCTTCTCTTAAGAAAAGTTTGGCGATACATCTCCACGTCTAGAGAATTTTTTCGTCTTGATCTTTTCAGCTTTTAGCTACATGAAAATCAATACTCCACACAACATTATATACATAACATAAAAGTATTGTTTAAAGACGAGGCATATACTTAGAGTTTTTATGCCTTCTAGAAATATAAGTACAAACCAAACCATAACTCTGTCTATGACTTAAATATAATAACAAAGCAATATTAAACAGATAAGTCTTTATGTAGTCCTCAGCTCAGGCTTGTCCAAAATTACTCGCCTAGGTTGGCCTTTCATTGATAGTATCTCTTCAGATGCTCAACATTCTAAGGATGCTCCAACCTCCTCCCGTCCAGGGCTTCCAAGTAATAGGATCCTTATTTTTTGCAGTTGATAACTTTGTAAGGGCCTTCCCAATTAGGTCCTAACTTCCCATGAGCTAGGTTCTTTGTTGCTAAGGAAACCCTTTTCAGGACGAGGTCGCCTATGTCAAACCGCCTTGGCTTTACCATTACATCATATTGCCTAGCCATAAGGTTTTTGTACCTTGCCATCCTTTGTTCAGCGTCCATCCTTACCTCGTCTATTAGATCAAGGTTCAAACGGAGTTGCTCCTCGTTATCTTTGTCCTGATAAGCTGCCACCCTATGATTGGCCATATGCACTTCTGCAGGTATGACTGCTTCTGTTCCATAGGCTAGCTTGAAAGGAGTTTCTCCTATAGGAGTTCTCACTGTCGTCCTATATGCCCACAGAACACCTGGTACTTCGTCTGGCCATACTCCCTTTGCTCCCTCAAGCCGAGTCTTGATTATTTTTAATAAGGATCGGTTTACAACTTCAGCCTGACCATTTGCTTGTGGGTGGGCGGGTGAGGCGTAGTGATTCTGAATCCCGAAGTGCATGCAAAAATCTTTGAAGAGTGCGTTGTCAAATTGTCGTTCGTTATCAGATACTAGTACCCTGGGCATGCCAAACCTACACACAATGTTCTTCCATACAAAGTTCTTGACATTTTGTTGTGTGATATTAGCTAAAGGTTCTGCTTCTACCCACTTGGTGAAATAATCGATACCAACCACAAGAAATTTCATTTGCCTTACGCCTATTGGGAAAGGACCTAAGATGTCTAGTCCCCATTACGCGAAGGGCCATGAGGCCATCATTAGGGTTAGGTACTCTGATGGTTTTCTGGGGACGTTACTGAACTGTTGGCATTGATCGCAAACCTTGACACCTTAGCATTAGCTTGCATATTTGGCCAGTAATATCCTGCACGGACAACTTTGTGGACGAGTGATCTGACTCCTGAATGATTGCCACACGCTCCTCATGAATTTCTCTGAGTACATAGTTTGCTTTGTCCGGAGCCAGACACCGGAGATAAGGCTAGGAAAAGCCTCTTTTGTACAGAGCCTCGTCCATAAGAACGTACCTGGCTGACCTTACCCTCAGCTTTCTTGCTTCATCTTTTTCTTCTGGAAGTCATCCATCTTTTAAGTATGATACAATTGGAGCCATCCAATTTTCTCTGCTTTGCACCTGTTGTACTTTTGGGATATCTATACTCAGCATATACTGAATCTCATCAAATTCGTTGACGGCTTCATTCGCCGAAACTTCTTTCGCTAAGGTATCTGCTTCCATATTCTCCTCCCTTGGGATTTGAACAAAGTTAATTTCCTCGAATTTTTTCATAAGTCGCATCACCCTATTAAGATATTTCCTCATTCGTTCTTCCTTAGCCTCGTACATCCCATTCACCTGGCTCATGATTAGCTGAGAATCTCCCAAGATGAGTATTAACTTTACTTCCACGGACTTGGCCAATTCTAGCCCTTTAAGAAGAGCTTCATACTCAACTTCATTATTGGTTGCTTGGTACTGTAAGCAAACTTTGTGTTTCAGTTTATCCCCTTCCGAAGATTGCAAGACCACACCTATTCCTCCGGCATGCTGTGTAGACGATCCATCCACATGGATGATCCATTTTTGGTTGCCTTCCGTCTTACTTACATCGTCATAACTTGGGGTGAACTCTGCAATGAAATCTGCCAGAGCCTGAGCTTTTATGGCATGCCTAGGTTAGTACTTTTTGTCGAATTCACTGAGCTCGACAGCCTATTGAATCAATCGTCCTGCAGCTTCCAATTTGTTCATTGCTTTCTTGAGTGGGTGATCCGTCATGACGTGGATGACATGAGCCTAGAAGTAATGCCTTAGTTTTCTGGAAGCTGTTATCAGTGCGAAAGCCAACTTCTCCATTAGGGGATATCGTCCTTCTGCTCCCCTAAGTGCCCTACTTGTATAGTACACTAGCTTTTGTATTTTCCCTTCCTCTCTTATCAATGCTGAGCTCACGGCATGTGGGGTTACTGCCAGGTATAAAAACAGCTCCTCTCTTGTCACGGACGGACTCAGCAATGGAGTCGTAACGAGGTACGTTTTCAAGTCTTGGAAGGCTCTCTAGTACTCGTCCGTCCACTTAAATGCTTTCTTTAGAACCTTGAAAAATGGTAAACACTTGTCAGTAGCTTTAGAAACAAACATGTTAAGGGCAGCAACTCGTCCGGTAAGAGACTGGACTTCTTTGATACTCTGTGGAGGCTTCATATCTAGAATTGCTTTAATCTTTTCCGGGTTTGCCTTAATCCCTTTGTGTGAAACCATGAAACAAAGGAATTTCCTTGAAGATACTCCAAAAGCACATTTGCTAGGGTTCAATTTCATGTGATACTGCCTTAGTGTGTTAAATGCCTCCTGTAGGTCGTCTAGATGCCTTCCCTCGTCCTGAGTTTTCACCAGCATGTCATCCACGTAAACTTCTACATTCCGTCCAATCTATGGATGAAACATATGGTTAACTAGTCTTTGATATGTTGCTCCAGCATTTTTCAAACCGAAGGGCATTACTTCATAACAGAATAATCCCTAGCTAGTGATGAAGGATGTCTTCTCCTGATCAGCCTCGTTCATCCTTATTTGGTTGTATCCTGAAAAAGCATCCATGAAGCTGAGTAATTTGTGGCCCGCGGTAGAATCCACCAATTGGTCAATGCGTGGCAATGGATAACTATCCTTGGGGCAGGCCTTGTTGAGATCGGTAAAATCTACACACATCCTCCATTTTCCGTTTGCCTTTTTGACCATCACCACATTGGCCAACCAATCTGGATAGTATACTTCTCATATAAATTTCCCCGCCATCAGCTACTGAACCTCGTCTCTGATAGCCTCATCTCTCTCTGGGGCAAATACCCTTCTCTTTTGTCGAACTGGCTTTGAGATAGGACATACATTTAGACGATGTGTAATGACACTAGGGTCTATACCCGGCATATCCTCATGAGTCCAAGTGAATACATTAGTGTTTTTTCTCAGAAACCGGATGAGGTCCTCCTTAATTTTTTCTTCTAGATCTGCCCCGATCCTGGTACATCTCTCAGGATTTGTCTCGTCTAAAGAAACATCTTCTAACACTTCAACAGGTTCTGCCATGACTCTTTTTTCTTCAATATTCATGGCTTGGATTTGTTCGTCCATGGCCAACATTGCCAAGTAACACTCTCTTGCTGCTAGTTGGTCTCCATGCACTTGTCCTACTCCTTGCTCTGTTGGAAACTTAACGGACAGGTGATAAGTGGATTTACAGCCTTCCAACTGTTTAAAGTCGGCCTTCCAATTATAGCGTTGTAGGAGGATGAACAATCTACCACAAGGAAGTTCACCTCCTTGGTAACTTGCTGTGGGTATGCCCCCACTGTCACTGGTAATGAAATACTGCCCACAGGTTGTACTTTCATTCCACCAAAACCTACTAGGGGGAGCTCACTGGTGGGAATCGGTCTCGTCCTAACCTCATCTGCTGAAAAGCTGGATAATACAAAATATCAGCCGAACTTCCATTATCTATTAAAACCCTTCTAGTCTTGTAGTCAGCAATAAGGAGGGTGATGACAATAGCATCGTTATGAGGGTGATGGAATCTCTCTGCATCCTCGTTCGTGAAGGTGATCGCTTGCTCGTCCGTAGTCCTTGCACTCGGTGATCGTCCAAAGAGTTGAACGTTCTGCATTGCTTTTCAAGTATGCTTTCTTTGACTTGGATGACTGTCCTGTAGAACTTCCCCCTAGAATGATTCTTATTTCTCCAAGCGGTGGTCGTGATGATTTCTCTACCTTCTCTTTCAATTTCTCGTCCTTGTGGTCTCGTCCAAGGAAATTTCTTAGCTTCCCTTGTTTGATGAGATTCTCAATCTGCTGCTTCAAATCGAAGCATTCGTCTGTGTCATGCCCATGATCTCTATGGAAGCGACAATACTTATTCCTATTGCGCTTGTTGGGATCTCCCTTCATCTTCTCCGGCCAATTTAAGGAAGGCTCGTCTTTGATTTGCATAAGGACTTGCTCGAGCGGCACGTTCAAAGGGGTGTACTGTTGATTCCTCGCTGATGGACCTGCCTTTTTCTCTCGGTTTTTCTTATCCTCTGTTCGTCCCTTCTTCGGACGAGGACCCTGTTCAGAGTGACGAGCAGGGTTTGTTTCCATTCTTTCAGCTCTCTTCCTCTTCTTAGCTATGATCGCGTCCTTTGCATTCATGAAATTTTGGGCAGAATGGACGAGTTCGGCCATGGACTAAGGTTCTTTTTCATAAAGTTTATGTATGAACAAGTCGGAGTTAACCCCATTATGGAAAGCTGCCAACAATAACTTGTCATCAACCTCGTCCACGGTCAAAGCCTCCCTGTTGAAGCGTATGATAAAGGATCGCAGGCTTTCATTCTCCCCTTGCTCTATAGTCAATAAACTGGATGAGGAACGCTTGTGCCTTTGTCTCCCAATGAAATTATTAACAAACAATTTGCTTAACTCCTCAAAAGAACTTACTGAATTTGGGGGTAGTTTACCGAACCAGACTCGCGTGGGTCCCTTGAGGGTGGTGGGGAAGGCTCTACACATTATCTCATCTGGAATCTCTTGAAGGTGCATGGTAGTTTTGAAGGTAACGATATGGTCAAATGGGTCACGCGTCCCATCATATGGATCTAAGGAAGGCATCTTGAATTTCGGAGGTAAATGATGACCATTGATAGGGGCTATGAAGGGGGAGTCTGTTCGGTGAACCAGATCCTCTATAGGATTTGTTCTTCTCATGTTTTCCCTCATCTCAGCGATAACTTTCCTCATTTGATCCATCTTCCTTTCTAAGTGTGGCACTCTTCTTGGTGCATTACCCCTTGATTGGCTTTCTGACTTTACATTTCTTCCATCTGCTTGGTTCTAACCATACTTCTCTCCATAGACCTCCTGACGTTGCCCTCTAAGGTTAATTTCCCTTCTCAATTCCTGGTTCTGGTGGGTTAATTCTGCCATGGCTGCAGCCATAGACTGCATATGTTGAACTGATGAAGGTTGCATTGCAGGCGCCGATTGACGGTCATAATGAGGGTTGCTAGAGGCATCTCTACTCTGTTGAGGGCTTGAACTGGTAGCCCTCGATCTTGTCTGGACCATTTCAGCCCTTTGTCAGAGAAAGAGATTATAGAATTCAACGATGAAACTCAAACGTAAAAAATTCTATCTTCTTCCCCATAGACGGCGCCAATTGATGAATCCAATGAATCAGTAGGCTAAACCTTCCGGACGTAATGATCTACAAGCCAAATCCTGAAGAAAAGAAACAACAATTCAGAGGAGACCGGTGGAGGCCGGCCAAAAGTCCTCCGATGGTGAAGTCAGTGAATTCTCAATTCTCAGGAAGGGAAAGAATTTTTGATGGAAAATTTCTGAGTTACCTCTTGCGTTTCAATAGAAGAGCCTTTATATAGTGTCTTCTGAGGCAGTTATTTCTCCAAGCGTTGTGTAGTTCGGAAGATTCTGAGGTAACTCCCATAACTGCTTTGGAGGTTACTTCATTTGGGTTCCGTTGATTATACCCGTTTTCAAAGGAGGAACGGTTACATTCTAATAGACAAGCGGAGTGCAGAGGAGATTTTCAGGACCCTCGTCCATCTTGCTAGTTTGATGGACGAGTGAATCCTGGGACGAGCTCGTCCATCTGGACAGACGGATGGACGAGCTTACAACAAATGGGGTTGCTTTCCTGTGGACGAGCTATATAAACGAGTTTAGCAGTTGGCTTTTTTGGTGACACCATTAGATACTTCTGCCTTAAACAAAAGATATCAATTATAAATTTAGTGATAAGAAAAAAAAAATGGGGGAAAGCAATTAAGCAGTTAGGAAAGAAACTTATATATTCTTACTATAGCATAATATATATTTAAGAGAGTATCATTGTGTAAGAGATGTGTGGTGGGGCTTGGCCATTGGTCACAACTTGTAAAATTGATACGTTAGAAAAAAGAGGGATGGAACTATCTTGTCCTAGTCTCCAAAATACAGTGAAAAGAAAAATGTGGGGTGTTTGGTAGGGGTATTTAAACTAGGGGTGTCCAAGTGAACCGGACTTGCCGAAACTAACCGACTCGACACCACCCGAATTGTTCAAAGTAACCCATGGTTGGCAACGGGTCTTCAACATCAGAACTCGAAAGGTGTGGGTCGGGTGGCAGTTTTAGGTTTCAAAACCTGACGGAAATTGAACTGACCAACGATATTTCGCTTACATCCTCAGTTCATTGAGATCCAGACTTGATTTGGTGAGATCTGTCAAGATCTAGTCCAGATCTTTCGAGATCCGGCAAGATCTTGAAGGATCTGGCTAGATATCGACCAGATCACAGTGGATTCGGCCAGATCCCGACAAATTCGGCCAAATCTCAACTTCGGTGACGAAACCCGAAATCGACCGGTATAGCCTGAAACCCGAAATGACCCAAATCGGCCAATTGGACGAGAATTCTGAGTTGGTTTCAGATTTTGATTTTATCCACCCGAAAATATTGAGTCAAGTCTGGGTTGGGCACAAACCCAACCCATGGACAGCCCTAGTTTAAACAACAGTTTTCAGTGTTTAAACGCCCCTACATGTATTTCCACAACACTTTTTAACTCACACATATTTCCATAACACTTAAACAACAATACTAGAAATCTCTAACCAAACGGGCCGTAGATTTCTTTAATTTTTTGGTTGGATCTAGAACCAAATAACTTTAGTATTTTAATATTTTATTGACTAGAAAGTTGGGAATTGAAACAAGATTGTTGACCGTGGATAAAAAGTTCAAAATACTAAAAACATATCTAGCATCCACACACACACACACACACACACAGAGTGAATTAGTGGCTCTGCTATTGTATTTATAATGTAAAAGGAGCTGATTTTAGCTAGGGGCAGCTCAACAAATTTGGAGGTCTAAGGCGATATATTTAAATGCGGCCTTTTTATTATCACCTAAATAATATTTAACTAGTATTTAATATAATAATTTTTTTAATAACAAAAACCATTCATTTTACTTTGTAATATGTTTTTTTTTTTTTTTGGGGAAAAATGCTGAAGCTATAACAAATTTTACTAAAAAAAACTTACAAATGATGTAGAAATGAATGTGACTAGTGACATTAAAAGAAGATAATAAACAAGTATTTGAATGAATAATGTTAGGGATATTATAAATTTTACAATATGAGACTTACAAAGATGTATCACCAATCACAAAAGGCACATGGGCTTGGCAAAAATGGTAGCCAGAAGGCCCATAGGCATGGTAGGAAGAGGAATAGCAGAAATAGAAGTCTAGTGGGCTAAACAAATAGGAGCTTCTACCCAAGCAGTGCCCAGCCCATGGGGGAATGAAAGGAGGCACTGTAAGCCCCAAAACCCACACATACTCCTTACAATGGAAGATAGGCACGAACCCAGTACACGTAGCAAAACAAGACAATGCAAGAATGGCAGGAACGATGTGGGAGTAAAAGATGATAAACTAGAGGATATAGTGGAACTTACACAAAGGCCAGGACACCACCTACTTGTACCCAGCAAATATAGGAGAGGTGGTCCCTTGGTCAAGGGATTCAAAGGGTGTGGTTAGGCGGTGGGGAGAAAAGAGGTCTATTTTGAGGTTCTTGCCGAAACTTCTTTTGGAGAAATGCCTTGCTGGGATGGCATTTTGCCCAAAAGAGGTAAGCATGGCCAGGCACACTTGATGCATGCCATGGGGGTAGGTATAGAGAGAGCCTTCAATCCTTATCCATGGGGAAGTAAGGCAGAAATTGAGAGAGGGGAGAAACAAAATAAGGATTTCTGTTTAGGAATGGAGAATGGTACAGCAAGCACACTTTGAGCAGAGGTAGTGGTTGGGCAACCAATGGGTTAGCGGGCAAGCCTGGAGAGATGCCCACAAGGAACCAAAAATGGTTGGCAAAGCCTTAGGGACAAAAGGGAGAAATCCCATAAAATTAAGAGGTATAAAACGGATGAGAGTTAATCAGGGGAACAACAACAACAAGGGAAAGGGGGACGGAGAAAAGAGTAAGAAAGAAACTAAGAACCAGATTACAAAAAGAAAATTAAGTGGTAAAAAGAGAGAGAAGGAATAGAGAAAACATGGCAGAAATAGGGGCATGCATCAGTAGACCACATTTTCTCTCCTTTATGACATTCCTACCCTCTAAAACTCTATGAATTAGAACCCAAAACCATTTAGGCTCTTTCTCTAGTATGGGTAACTTCAATGGCAAAAGTCTGTAACGAGGTTATCCATATTAGGGTTCGGTTCCCTTTTTGGACTTGTTGATGCTAAACAATCTTTAGTTTCTTTGACACCTTCGTTGTTATTATTTTCTTCTCTTCTCTTTTTATGTTGCAGCATTTTATGTTATTGGCCATTCTACTATGATATCTTTTGCTGTATCAGTTGCTCTATTGTAACCCTCTTTTATTTTATCTGCGGTATTAGTTATTTAGCTGTATTAATTATCTTATTTGCGGTATTAGTTATTTTCTGTTGGATTAGTTGTTCTATTGTAACCCATTCGCTTAGCATATTTCATTGTAGAAGTCATTCTGTTGTAGTAACCTTTGCTATGCAAGATAGTTATTCCTTCACGACCATATCTGTCGTGCCCAGCTTGTTGCACCATTCCCGAGTTGTCTTAACATTGGGCATGCTTGGCTTTTGCACAAGCTGGTCCATGGTATAACTCTCAAGGGTCTAGTCTTGACTCCCTTACCCATTAACTCATAGGCTTTGGTATGGCAAATGGGCCCAGGCCCATCAACATAGAAAGACCCGCACAATAGGTTATTGACGTTCGCATATCATATTAATTGTCATATCAATTTGTAAAGTTTTCAAGTAAAATTAATAAGGGCAAGACTTAAATATAGTACTTAGGTGTTGTTCCTTAAGTTCTCCTCTTAAGATTTTGCCATGTAGATTTTTTTTTTCATTGAATGAAAGTGTATTTTTTAGTTAAGTAGCCACATGGTTGAATCCTAAGAGAAGAACTTAAGAAACAACATCTAAGACATTGTATCTAAGTTTTGTCCAATTAACAATATTTCTAGCATTTTTCTATCTAAATCATTTCTTGCGATTAATGATACATATATTTGTAAGGGAAAATGCTAGATATACAAATATTTTTACAAAAAACTTTTACAAATTGATGATGTGGTGAGTGATTATAGATTAATAAATAAATGATGTTATTGGTAGGCCCATATGAAAACCAGTAAAAAGTTGGCCACAACAATAATTTGTAAAAATATTGTAAAATAGTTTGTAATTGTAGCATTGCTCTATTTGTAATACCCATGTATTTAAAATTGTATTATCTCTAACATTACTCAATTCTTTGGGGCTTTTTAAAAGTATTGGAAAAATATAAAATTAAATTTTTTTCCTATATCTCCAAATTTATTTAAAAAAATATATCAATTTTTGCTCCAAAATTTAGAACCTTTCTCTAATAGGAGAAATTATAAGATTCACATAGTAGACCAGTGATGTGGTTCACCATTCCACTAAAAAACTGCCACTTGTTTAAAATTGTTAATTAGAAAAAAATTTTAGTCAAAAATTAATTACTAACTTAACAATTTTAAACAAATAAAATTTTTTTAGTGAAATAGTAAATAAATAACATGATCTACCAAAAGACTTTGTAATTTCCCAATAGATAGGGGCTCTTCGCGGCGGCCTAGGGCCGGCCCTGTAGCATGACAAACAATCACCCAAGATTCATTAGCGGGATATCCCCTTAGGTCGGATGAGAGAGGACGTACATCAAGATAACAATTTCATACTTGACTCAGCTTTGCAATAAAATTAAATAAATTTTTAAGGAAAAGACACTGAAACGCGGAGTCTATCCTCGCCAGCCAATAACACACAGCCACGTTAGATTCGCACAAAATAGGTACAGTGTTAAAAACTGTGAAAAGACATGCTCCTCGTCCGCGTTGAAACACTATACACAAGATTAAAAAGTTAAAAACATCAAACAAACGATACAATCAAAACAACGTCGTCGTCTCGTACTTGGAACATTGGCCTCTGCTCTACTCTCTCTCTCGCTCTCTCTATAAGGGTTTTGTGTCTTTCTCTCAGGTACGCACAATTGACGTAAAATTCTCGAATTTCACTTCCTCAATTTCATTTCTAACGAACCCAGAAATTCCCTCAATCTATAATGCTTTCCTAGGTTCTGTTACCCCTTTCCTTTTTGTTTTTGTTTGTAGGGTTTAATTGCATAATATGAATTGCTCTTGATGTTAGCTATTTTGTCATGTTTAGGCTATAATTTTGTTCAGTTAATTGTTTTTTCGTATTGGGAGTTAAAGAGTAACTATTAGGGTACAGGATTTTTGAGTATTGGGTGTTGGAAGTACATGTTCATGGATCCACAACAACCCCAATTCTTTGGGTCAAATAACGGTTTCAAATTTGATATAGAGTCACTTTTTCTCAATTCAGATCAGTACCCAGTTGTTGAAAATGGGATTATATTCAATAGCCCCACTCTAGGTCCTAGCTTCATGGACAATCCAGTTTTTAGCCCTGATCCAAGCCCCGGTAATTCTGCTCAATTGAGCTTAGAGGGTGATTCTCCCGCAGATGACAGTGACTTTTCTGATAGTGTCCTAAAGTACATAAGCCAGGTGCTTATGGAAGAGGAGATGGAGTCGAAGCCATGTATGTTCCATGACCCGTTGGCTCTTCAAGCTACGGAGAAATCGTTGTATGAAGTCATTGGCGGGAAGTACCCTACGTCCCCGGATCAACACCCACTTTATATTGATCAAAATGTTGGGAGTCCGGATGATAGTTTTTTGAGTGGCTTCAGTGATTATAGTAGCAATAGCAGTTCTAGTTTTGGTAATAGTAACTTGAACGATTTTCAGTGGAATCATGCTGATTTTGGAGAATACAAACCCGCTTTGTTAAAAAATCCTCTCCCCACTGACTTTGTTTTCCAGTCCACTGCAAAGTCTAGTCCACCATCATCTTTTAACTTTCCAAACAGCCTCACTAGTGATGGTAATGGGCTGCTGGGCTCATCTGTCAATGAGCTTCTGGTTCAGAACTTCTTAAGCAATACCGAATCGGTTTTGCAGTTCCAGAGAGGGGTAGAGGAAGCTAATAAATTCCTTCCTAAAGGGAATCAGCTGACTGTTGAGCTGGAGAAGAACACATTTTCTCCTGTTTTGAATAAGAAGGCTCCAGAAGTGTTGGTTAAGTTGGAGATAGATGAGAGGGAGCACTCCCCTTCTAGGTTAAGAGGAAGGAAGAATCATGAGCGAGAGGATACAGACTTAGAAGATGGGAGGAGTAACAAGCAATCAGCTGTTTATCCGGACGAGAGTGAGATATCGGAGATGTTTGATAAGGTGCTGCTCTGTGGTGGGCCAAAACGAGAGCCTTCAGTGTGTAACTTTGATGAAAGCTTGCAGAATGGAGAAAACAAAAACCTGCTGCAGAATGGACAATCAAATGTATCTAGTGGTGCAAAGATTCGTGCCAAGAAACAAAGCAATAAGAAGGATATTGTGGATTTGAGAACTCGATTAGTGCTGTGTTCACAAGCAGTCTCCTCTGATGATAGGAGGACTGCTTTTGAAGTACTAAAACAGGTTAGGCAGCACTCTTCCCCATTTGGTGATGGGTTGCAGAGGTTGGCCCATTACTTTGTAGACAGCATTGAAGCGCGCTTAACTGGCACAGGGACCCAAATTTACACTGCTCTAGCTCCCAAAAAAACGTCAGCTGCTGATATGTTGAAAGCTTACCAAGCATATGTTTCAGCCTGCCCCTTCATGAAACTTGCAATTATCTTTGCAAACCATATGATTCTGAGAGCATCTGAGAATGCAGCAACACTTCATGTTATTGATTTCGGTATCCTTTATGGTTTCCAATGGCCTGCCCTCATCCATTGTCTCTCAAGAAGACCAGGAGGGCCTCCCAAGCTACGCATTACAGGGATAGAGCTTCCTCAACGTGGTTTCCGGCCAGCAGAAAGAGTACAGCAGACAGGGCGTCGCTTGGCAAAGTATTGTGAGCGTTTCAACGTTCCATTCGAGTATAATGCAATTGCACAGAAATGGGAAACTATTCAATTTCAGGACCTCAAAATTAATAGAGATGAGGTACTTGCAGTGAATTGTTTGTACCGGTTTAAGAACCTGCTTGATGAGACAGTTGTGGTGAATAATCCGAGGGATGCTGTTCTAAACTTAATTAAGAAGATAAATCCCAATATTTTTGTCCATGCCATTGTTAATGGATTCTACAATGCTCCATTCTTTGTCACACGGTTCCGTGAGGCTCTCTTCCACTTCTCCTCATTGTTTGATATGCTTGATACTAACATTGCCCGTGAAGATCCCATGAGATTGATGTTTGAAAAAGAGTTTTTTGGGCGGGAGGCCATAAATGTCATAGCTTGTGAAGGATTAGAGAGGGTTGAGAGGCCTGAGACATACAAGCAGTGGCAGCTTCGGAAAATGAGGGCTGGGTTTAGGCAGCTTCCAATGGATCGTGAAATCATGAAGAAACTGAGGGCTAAACTGAAAGGTGGGTACCATAATGATTTTGTGGTTGATGTAGATGGGCACTGGATGCTTCAAGGTTGGAAGGGCCGGATTCTCTATGCTTCCTCCTGCTGGATACCTGCCTAGAACTTGAAACATGAATGGGCATATAGGCTGTTTCCAGATTCTTTGGGGCTGTCTACATTCAACTGGTCAATGTTTCAGTTGGGAAGATGGTGGATATAATAGCTTGAGTTCCTTGACCATATTAGATGTTGACACAATGTTCGGACAGCTTTTGGGCCTTTCAATCATGCACTTGACATAATTAGCATGTTATAGAACAGTTGTAGCAAGAGTCTGATTCAGGTAGTATTTACTATTGTCATGTATGGACAAATATTATATGTATAATAAAATATAGTGTCTGTTCATTTATCTGAAGTTTCACGATTTTGTAGAACAGCTTATTTATTTCTGGATTGTCCCACTTTGAACCTGACCACAGCTTCCTCAGTTTGTCGTTGCCTAGTTGCTGCGATGAAATTTACCCAATGGATGTTGGGCTATGATTCTATGAAGAAAAATGATATGTTTACAATATTTTTATAACAAATTCTAAGTGGCAGGTTGATACTGATTATTATTGTTAGGGTAAAAAAGTAATCTTAGTGTTAGTTTCAAATTTGAACCAATAACAACTAACTACCTATGATTTATTGTAAAAATATTGTAAAATTGTTGTAGACGTAGCATCTCTCTTCTATGAATTAAGCCATGCCTTTTAATTTAGCTCATATGGAGTACATGAGGTACAATCATTTTAGCCTTGTTGATTTGATGAATGCAATCAAATGGAGCGTCGTGATTATACCATTGCCTTTTTATTTTTTCTTGCCGTATGTTTTGGTTTAGAAATGCATGTTCAAGAAATCTCTGTTTTTTTAAGTAAATCAGGCAGAGTAAGGGTGCTGGCCTTTTCTTTTGTTTGCGCAGGTTTAGAAGAAGAGGGGTTGAGAATCTCAAGAGTCAATTTCGTTGGAACCCTCAACCCTCTGCTCTGGTTTTTGATATCTGACAGCTATTAAAGCAAGCAGAAAGATTCGATTAGAGTTTAAACTAAGCCAGGTTATACCATGGCTGGTTATATACTTGTCTTAAAACACAAATTTTTAGGTTTTTACAACGTTTTCACTTCTGCTAAGATAGCATCTTGTGATTGGTATACAATTAAAAAAAAAAAAAAAAAGTTTTGTGGTGGAAAATGTGATGGTGCACCACTCACAGCTTGACATCTCAGTAAATTGTGAAAAAGGTTACTGTCCTTGGCATTAATCCTCAAATAAACGTATACGAAGTTTGAATATACCATGTTTCAGATGATGTCTAATGAGTTAACCTTAGGTGACAACGCATTAATGATATTGTCAGCTCGCTTTGGTCTAGTGCTTCCATGAGATTAAGCGTCAGAATTAACTATACAAGCTTCAATTTATTATAGATCTAGGCCTGCGTTCCTCCCAAACAAAAAAAAAAAAAAAAAATCTAGGCATGCAACTACTAGTCTAGTCCACAACTACTATACTACATAACATAGCTAACTTTGCTGGAGTGGACTGTGGAGGTTGCTAAGCAAATGGGAATTTTAGAAGTAAATTAGTGACTTAAAATATACGAGGAGATCGAATTGTTTTGAAAAAGAAATAAACTTTTCTTTTATATCATCACTGATGAGAAAGATGAGTTATATATATATATATATATAAAGACATTCAAAAATCGAAATAGTAATATAGTATCACTGAAAATATATGACTATTATCAACGCCAAAACTTTTTTTTTTTCCATTGAAGAAAGGTTTTGGTGTGAATTTATCGACTCTGTTGAGGTAACAGTTATGTAATACTATGTGTATCACTAGAGCTTTGATAAGGATATTATCATGGGCACCACACCCGCGGTGGTATTATTAAAGCCAAATCTGTGCGCCATCGGTAGTGTTGAATGTATTACAACTAGTGGGGGAGCATTCATCAATTATTTGTAATTTTTTAACCAACAAATCATGACTTGCTTTGAAATTGAAGACAAAGCTAAAAGCAGAAATGGTGTTTTGCTTTCCCTTAAAAAAAAGAAAAAAAAGAAAAGAAAAAGAAATGATGTTTTTTTTGGTGGTGGATTGTTATTTGTAAACAAGCATATGTTGCATTAGTTTATTTTTTTTTTTTTTTTTTTTTAAATACAAAACTTGCCATTACAAACAGACAAGTAGAGAAAAGGAAAACAACAGAGCTCATAGAGAAGAAACAACAGGCGCTAATCAGTACAATCAGCTTGAACAATATCCTGCACTACCCTAGGGAGAACTCCTCTCCACACCTGCGTGTCTTCACTTTGCCTAGCCAAATGAGCTAACTCATGAGTAACTCTGTTATAATCCTGATTCACATGATTAACCTTCCAACTAGTAAAAGAGCTCAACAAGGCACAAATGCCTTGAAACAGATGGCCAATGCTCCCTTCCATAAAATTCTCATTAACACTATTAACAATGGAAATAGTGTTAGATTCAATAATAATCTGAGAAATCTTCATATCTCGTGCAAGCAAAATCGTAGCTTCCATGGCAAGAACTTCCACCTCCTCAACTGAAAATTGACCTTGCAGGAATTTACTACAAGCCACAAGAACTGCACCACCAGAGTCACGAATAACAGCCCCAACACTAGAGTTTTGCCCATCCTCCGATGTCGCCCCATCAACATTGATTTTGAAAACTCCAGGCAATGGAGGAGTCCACCTACTACTTTCCTTCGATGGATTCGTGTTCAAAACACACAAAGCACCTTTATAATCTTGTTGAAAACTCCTAGCAAACCTCCAAATTTGACTTGGTAATTGGCATTTTGATTCAAAGGCAACTTGATTCCTATTATACCAAGAGACCAAGCGACCCCAAAAAACACCTCCAAATCACAATTAGTGCCATTCTTCAAAATATCCAAAGCTACATCGAAGATGTCCATAAATCCCTGCCAGTTTTCAACACTACTACCCTCCCAATTATCCTAAACTCTTCTAGTTACTTCACATTTAATAATTGAGTGAAAAAGAGTCTCAGACTCAAAGCCACAACAAGGACACAAGTCACTAACTCCAATACCTCTTTTTTGCAAATTCACCATTGTTGGAAGAGCATCCACACATGCCTTCCAAGCAAAGATTTCAATCTTTGATGGAATACGCAAGTGTCATAAATTCCTCCATAATAGTTCTCTCGGGTCATTATAAGAACATTCTCCCCCCTCGGGTGATTCCACTAAGCTAAGTGCAACATAATACGCACTTTTAACAGTAAAAACTTCCCTATCATTACCAACCCAAATAATTTTATCATTCAGAAGATTATAGCTAATTGGAATATTAAGAATAGTCCTTGCTTCAAATGGTAAGAATAGAGACTTCACTAGGTCCACTTTCCATCTTCTAGAATCAAAATCAATAAGAGTTGAGACCATGGGGAAATTATCAAAATTTTGAGGAGGAAGAGAAATAACCTTGTACGTTGTAGGATTGGGCAACCACTTATCTTCCCAAATATGAATCAATTTCCTGTTGCCAATTCTCCAACGTTTTCCTTTCTTCGCAACTTTGAACCACTGCATTATGCTTTTCCAAGTAAAAGATGGGCTAGACCCCAAACCAGCTTTAAGAACATCGACATAGGGATAATACTTAGCTTTATACATACGAGCTACTAATGAGTTTGGATTCTCCAGGAGCCTCCAACCTTGCTTTGCGAGCATGGCAAGATTGAATGCTTGGAGATTTCTAAAACCCATACCACCTTTAAACTTTGACTTACATAACTTCCTCCAACTTACCCAAGCAACCTTAGACTCTTGACCCCACCAAAACTTCCTTATCATGCTTTCAATCTCATCACACAGTCCCTTAGGAAGCTGAAAACAGCTCATAGTGTACGTAAGAATAGCTTGGGCTACTGCTTTGATCAAAATCTCTACCACCAATAGAAAGAATTTTCTCCTTCCGTCCAGACAATTTTCTTCCCGCCCTTTCTTTGATCTCCTCAAAAACTTCAATCTTAGATTTGCCACTGATTAAAGGAAGACTGAGATACTTACTATGGCAAGAATCCTGCATTGGCCCAAGAATATCTAAAGTCTCAATTTCCTTCTCTTTAGGGGTATTGGCACTAAAGAACATCGATGATTTGTTTGTATTGATTTTCTGACCTGAAGCAGCCTCATACAGATGAAGAATATCAATTAGATGTTGGCATTCTTGGCTGCTAACTTTGCAGAAAAGCAGACCGTTGTCTGCAAAAAAGAGGTGTGATATCATAGGGCCTCTATAGATTGAAAGTCCACTCATAGTGTGACTTCTTACAGCCTTATTAATAATTGAAGAAAAACTGTCTACACATAGAAGAAATAGATAGAGGATCCCCTTGACGGAGTCCTCTTGATGGCATAATATTACCATGAGTTACCCCATTTATAAGCACAGAATAGGAGACAGTTGTTATGCATCTCATTATCAAGCCAATCCACCTTTCATGAAAATCCAATTTTCTCATAACTTGCTCTATGAAGCCCCATTCCACCCTATCGTAAGCCTTACTCATGTCCAATTTAATTACCATATAACAATCCTTACCCTCTTTCTTATGTTCTAAGTAATGCATCATCTCAAAAGCAATAAGAACATTATTTGTTATAAACCTTCCAGTAGTAAAAGCACTTTGATTTTTTGATATTATATGGGGGAGAATCAATTTTAGACGATTAGCTAGAACCTTAGCAATAAGTTTAGTAAATAACATTGCTTAGGCTAATAGGTCTAAACTCCGTCATTCTAAAAGGATTGTTATTTTTTGGAATAAGAGTAATATAAGTTTTATTAATATCAGCCATGGACGTATTAGAATTTAAGACATTAAGAACCATATTCACAACATCGTTACCTACAATATCCCAAAATTTTTGATAAAAGATAGCAGACATACCATCTGGGTCGGGGGATTTGGTTGGGTGCATCTGTTTTAGGGCTACTTCAACTTCTTCCTTAGTGAATTGCTTAATAAGATCTTGATTCATTTGAATAGACACCTTTGATTCCATAGTGTCAATAATCTCTTGAATTCTATCCAGATGAGATGTTGTATAAAGCTTCTCAAAATAAGACACAGCAACTTCTGCCATGCCCAAAGTAGACTTTCTCCAGATCCCCATATCATCCAACAGTCTGGTGATTGTGTTTTTCTTTTTCCTCCCGGAAGCCTTAGAATGGAAGTATTTTGTATTGCGATCTCTAAGACCCATCCACTGAACTTTTGATCTTTGTTGCCACATAACTTCCTCATAGTCTAGCAACTCATTAATCTCCTTTCTGATCTTGTTTATCTCCCTTCAATTCCTTCCATTCTGATCCCTTCAAACTAGATCATTTAAAACATTCCTCTTCTTTTGAATCTGTCTTGGAACATGGCCAAAAACTGTTCTGTTCCATCTTGAAAGTTCAGCTGCACATCTTTTAAGACCAGCCACTATATCACTAGGGTTATTAACTCTCACACTCCCAGTCCAAGCCTCCTTAATAACATCTCTACAATCTTCTCTTCTTGTTCACATAGCTTTAAACTGAAATCTTCTCTTCTGGGGGCTTTGCGGAGCAAAAGAATCAATGATCAAGAGTGCACAATGGTCATTGGTAGTTTCCACAAGATGGTGCACTCTCATATCCCTAAAATTATCAATCCATTCTTGCGTAACTAGAGCACGATCCAACCGAAGATACATTCTATGCCTTCCTTCTTGCATATTACACCAAGTGAACTCCGGACCACAGAACCCAAGGTCCATGAATCTACAACAATTAATTGCTTCCCTAAACTCATCTATCTGCTTCTGAGATCTTCGAGCTCCCCACATTTTCTCTACAGCGGAAACAATTTCATTAAAATCCCCAAAACACAGCCAGGGAAGCTGAAATTTTCTATTTAGAACCCTTAATAAATCCCATGACTCCTTCCTTCTATGAACCTCAGGATTTCCATAGAACCCGGTAATCTGCCATTTAAACCCTGAACTTTCAGTAACAATGGCATCAATTTGCCTGTCTGAATAACTTTGAACGTCAACACTAATATCCTTCCTCCACAGAAGAGCTAAACCTCCACTTCTTCCATGGTTGGGAACAACTAACCCATTAATAAAACCAACACTCCCCTTCTTTTTATCCATATTGTTCTTTTTCAGTTTTGTTTCCGATAAGAAAACAAAATCGGGATCCCATTGTTGCACCAAGCGGCGCAACGCTCGAACTAATTGAGGGTTCCCAAGCCCTCAGCAATTCCATCCCAAAACCCTCATTAAAACATATCCAAAAAAGATTGAAAGGATACAAGGGTACAAATAGAGCATCAAGCAAACCTAGTACAAAGGGAAAGTCCCAAAATCAAACTTCTGATAACCACATAAATATACATAAATCATATAAAATACTCACTGATTGCTTGGAAACCACCTTGGCCGAATCACACCAACTCTAGGAGTACCCTTACTTGTCGGAAATTCATCCCACAAAAATGCCTCTGGCGGCTTCAATCACCCACACCTTCAGCACAAGATGTTCATAGAGATTACAAAGGGCTAAGATTAACCACCAAAAAAACCAATTAGCTACAAAACTATACCCACTCCAGCATAATCGGACCCACGACAAAGGGCTAAGATCTACATAGCACAATTAGACCCCCTTAAGATACTAAGAAAACCCTTGATGAAATGGTAAAGATCCACAAAGGGGTTGGAGAACTAACAATGGTGAAATGGTAAAGACCCACAAGGGATTGGAGGACTGACAAAGAAACCTCAGCTCACAAGCTAGCCGAGATGAGCTCGTGCGTACACCATTGAAAACCAAAAATGTGCGCCGAGAGAGAGAGGGCTAGAACACCACGATCCAGAGAGAAGAGAGAGAGATAGAACTCTCTAGAAAGGATTGGAACCTTTTGGTCCAGAGTGAACAAACTCCTACTTGGGAGAGATCATTAGTTTAGTTTATGATTAGCTTTCCCATATCATATCATATCATATGTGTTCAATTTTGATTTTGGGTATGATCTTAGTCTGCGAATCGTTGCAAGAATATGTTGGTGCATGAGGTCCAATCAGGACCTGGAAAACTCCAATTTACCCAAGCTAGCAATAGGACTCATTATTAAATTACAAGATTCTAGAAACATGATTGATTACCAATTATTCATTTCAAATAATGAATCAAAAAGAAAGAAACAAACAAACATGGATTCTTCATTTGAAATATTGTTGAGGTACAAATTTTCTGGCCTTAATCTCATTTAGCCCATTCATTAAAAAATAATACCCACACAAGCTTATAAGCTATTTTGATCCACATAAATATTTCTCACAAATATTCCATATATAAGCCCTGTAAATTACCTTGGGCCCTCTCACAAATATTACCTATTATATCGAATTTGGGTCTTCCACAAAAAATACTTACCATGTTGCTATCAAAATTGGGCCACAAAATTACACTATCTCCACAAAAAAAGCTCAAAATCATTTAACTTGTGGGCAAAACCCGAAAATCCCAACAAAACTCTCTTATAAAGCCCGTTGCTACACAGCACCCTAAAGCTCGTTGCAATACGGCACTTCTAAAGTCCGTTGTTACACGGCACCTCTAAAAGCCTGTTGCTGCATGTCATCTCTAAAGCCCATTGCTACACATCAATATTTTTTTACAAAATCTTACAAAGCCCAAATATTATTTTGGCACCTATTTTACAAAGCTCAAATATTATTTTGACACCTATTTTACAAAGCCCAATACTATTTTGGCATCTATTTTACATAAACTAAAGTCCCTAACTCATGGGTAATATAATTACTCATCGCTCAAAAAAAATATTTCTCTTACAAAATTTATAAAAGCCCATGTATATCACCCATGATAAAACTATTCATTTTGAAGGGATGACCAAAACCAAAGAAGCTCAACTACAAGGCCCAATTGAGCCAGGCCAGCTCACATACAGATCCCAACAGCTGAAGCTCACGTGAGCTGACCAGTCAAGTCTCAGCACAACCTGACAGTTAGAGCCCATTGCCATCAGTCCTAACTTGTCCAATTAGATCAGAAGAGGACACGTGTCCAGTAGGGGTTAAACCCTTCCTTGCCAAGCTGATTTCCATCATTTCTCATGTGATACAAAGCTGAGATGACATGACATAAAGCTAGGAAGCTTCAGCCATCTATCTCTCCTTTCTTCTCCAACCCATTCGATCAAGGACCAAGGGTAGCTATGACCAGGCCATGAAAGCTCCTGGAACAACTTGAAATCAGTTCATTATTATGCCAAAAATGTGTACTTTCTGGTTCATGGACTAAGCACATGAACCCCAAATGGGGAAACTTAGGGAAATGTGGTTTAAAGGGCACCAAAGGGATCTCCAGCAGAGTTCCCAGCAAAAAGCTCCAAGATTGACACCTGGCTTGTGGTGATACAATCTGCCCTAAGGAGCTCTGATTCTAGTAATAGCAAAATCAAGATCATTAGCCTAATACCTGCTCTAATCCCATTAGCTGAGGACAATCAACATTTAACACCAAGTCAAAACTCTAGCTGCTATTACCCAAAATAGCAAGAACATTCTAAAAGCTGAGCTTACCACTTTTGGCCAAAATCCTAGGAACGATTCTTTGAGAATTTTCTGAAGATTGGGGCTGATTTAGCAAAGATTATTTGCTAATCATCCCCTAAAACTCAATTATAAATAGAAGCTCTCCACCAACACTCTAATAGACCAATAGAGAAGAAGTCTCTCAAAAAACTTCTCTATTCTCCTCACTCTAATTTTTTGAAAGCTCTTAGCGGGGTTTTGAGTCTCTGAGTCCTTAGTTTCAAGCTTAGAAACTAAGCTCTTCAACCCATAGCTCATAAATACCTCTCACACCTCTACTTGTAAGCTTTTATCTATCCCTAGCTGAAAGCTCCAGCAGCTTTACTAAACACTCTCACTCACTACTCATTCTACTCAAAATGACTCTCTCTACTCACTACATATACCATATCCATGAGCATGCCCTGGCATCATAATGATCTTACTGTGCTAGTTCGAATCTCTCTCTCTCCCCCTTCATCTCACACTAAGTTTCCTCATTACTTGCTATAATGAAACCTATTATATTTGTTTATTCATTTACTATTGAAGGTTATGATATAACTGTTACCATAGAGTTTTTTCCTCATATTGTCATATTAGAAGACTCTTCTCCAGAGCCAATGGATGATGAGTTTGAAGATGTAGATGCTTTCCTTAATCTGTGAAATAGTTAACGGTTGGAGGTTTATGCTGTTTCGTCTTATTTTATCGCTGGAATATTTTACCGCTAGAATATTTTACCGCTGGAATATTTTACTGTTGGGTTATTTCTTTATCGCAATATGCTTTTTATTGTGCTGACGTGTCTGCTGTAGAAAGTTTTTTTGGGCTATGGGTTTGGGGCCTAAACCGAAACTCGATGATGGGCTTGAAGTATGGACTAAAGGCTTCGAAAAACTTCATCGATAGCCTTTGGGCCATGCTTCAAGTCCATCATCGAGTTTCGGTTTAGGCCTCTAACCCAACATAAATCTCATTTGTCGGAAGGAAAACTTTTTCGCCCCCGACAAGTATCAATTGTTTTTATTCGAATAATATTCTTGTGAAGTTATTATATACGTTTCCAAGTTATATATATATATATATATAAAGCCATGATTGTGCTTGCATCCTTCATTGCACATGACTTTTTGTCCTTTTTTTTTCATACTCAGTGACAAGACTCTAACAAGAGGAGAAAATTTAACGAATGCCTAAGGAATGAGTACAAAACTCAATGACGAGACTCTAACAAGAGAAGAGAAAGTTAAAGAATGCTTAAAGATATTCATTAATAAACTATTTTAAGAAAATATTTATGAAAAAAAAAAAATTTAACCACCTTTTTCAATTTTTCATAAAAATAGTGTACAATTTTTTAAAAAATAATTTATTAATAATTGTTCTAAATGTACCTCATTAAGCTAACATGGCGCATAAAAAAATGTATTTATTCCTCTACAAATACTTGTTATAGTCAAAGGTTTGGAATTAAATTCTATTTATATTGAAGGGGGAAGTTTATGAGAGGGTAGACGGCAACATATTACATTTTTGTTGGAAGATGGCAAGTCCTTAGCTAATCACTTGTTTTTCCTTTCTTTCTTTCGCTGAATTGTTCTTAGCTAAACACTTGGAGAATTGTAAGTTAACGTGCACAAATAGAGATGTTTATAAAAGAGAGAAATTATAATAACTATCGTATCAATAATAAAAAAGATTATAATTTAAGAAAAAAAAAAAAAACTTAACTTTAGCCACTATATTTAGACAGTCGTTAATAGGACACTATTTATTTATGAGTTGAAAATAACTAAAAATATAGTTATATTAATTAAGGAAGAAAAGAAAAAGAAGAGATTTAAAAAACAGTACACAAACAAATAAGCTAAATAAAAAATAAAAAAAAAAAACACGTGTCCAGTAGGGGTTAAACCCTTCCTTGCCAAGCTGATTTCCATCATTTCTCATGTGATACAAAGCTGAGATGACATGACATAAAGCTAGGAAGCTTCAGCCATCTATCTCTCCTTTCTTCTCCAACCCATTCGATCAAGGACCAAGGGTAGCTATGACCAGGCCATGAAAGCTCCTGGAACAACTTGAAATCAGTTCATTATTATGCCAAAAATGTGTACTTTCTGGTTCATGGACTAAGCACATGAACCCCAAATGGGGAAACTTAGGGAAATGTGGTTTAAAGGGCACCAAAGGGATCTCCAGCAGAGTTCCCAGCAAAAAGCTCCAAGATTGACACCTGGCTTGTGGTGATACAATCTGCCCTAAGGAGCTCTGATTCTAGTAATAGCAAAATCAAGATCATTAGCCTAATACCTGCTCTAATCCCATTAGCTGAGGACAATCAACATTTAACACCAAGTCAAAACTCTAGCTGCTATTACCCAAAATAGCAAGAACATTCTAAAAGCTGAGCTTACCACTTTTGGCCAAAATCCTAGGAACGATTCTTTGAGAATTTTCTGAAGATTGGGGCTGATTTAGCAAAGATTATTTGCTAATCATCCCCTAAAACTCAATTATAAATAGAAGCTCTCCACCAACACTCTAATAGACCAATAGAGAAGAAGTCTCTCAAAAAACTTCTCTATTCTCCTCACTCTAATTTTTTGAAAGCTCTTAGCGGGGTTTTGAGTCTCTGAGTCCTTAGTTTCAAGCTTAGAAACTAAGCTCTTCAACCCATAGCTCATAAATACCTCTCACACCTCTACTTGTAAGCTTTTATCTATCCCTAGCTGAAAGCTCCAGCAGCTTTACTAAACACTCTCACTCACTACTCATTCTACTCAAAATGACTCTCTCTACTCACTACATATACCATATCCATGAGCATGCCCTGGCATCATAATGATCTTACTGTGCTAGTTCGAATCTCTCTCTCTCCCCCTTCATCTCACACTAAGTTTCCTCATTACTTGCTATAATGAAACCTATTATATTTGTTTATTCATTTACTATTGAAGGTTATGATATAACTGTTACCATAGAGTTTTTTCCTCATATTGTCATATTAGAAGACTCTTCTCCAGAGCCAATGGATGATGAGTTTGAAGATGTAGATGCTTTCCTTAATCTGTGAAATAGTTAACGGTTGGAGGTTTATGCTGTTTCGTCTTATTTTATCGCTGGAATATTTTACCGCTAGAATATTTTACCGCTGGAATATTTTACTGTTGGGTTATTTCTTTATCGCAATATGCTTTTTATTGTGCTGACGTGTCTGCTGTAGAAAGTGTTTTTGGGCTATGGGTTTGGGGCCTAAACCGAAACTCGATGATGGGCTTGAAGTATGGACTAAAGGCTTCGAAAAACTTCATCGATAGCCTTTGGGCCATGCTTCAAGTCCATCATCGAGTTTCGGTTTAGGCCTCTAACCCAACATAAATCTCATTTGTCGGAAGGAAAACTTTTTCGCCCCCGACAAGTATCAATTGTTTTTATTCGAATAATATTCTTGTGAAGTTATTATATACGTTTCCAAGTTATATATATATATATATATAAAGCCATGATTGTGCTTGCATCCTTCATTGCACATGACTTTTTGTCCTTTTTTTTTCATACTCAGTGACAAGACTCTAACAAGAGGAGAAAATTTAACGAATGCCTAAGGAATGAGTACAAAACTCAATGACGAGACTCTAACAAGAGAAGAGAAAGTTAAAGAATGCTTAAAGATATTCATTAATAAACTATTTTAAGAAAATATTTATGAAAAAAAAAAAATTTAACCACCTTTTTCAATTTTTCATAAAAATAGTGTACAATTTTTTAAAAAATAATTTATTAATAATTGTTCTAAATGTACCTCATTAAGCTAACATGGCGCATAAAAAAATGTATTTATTCCTCTACAAATACTTGTTATAGTCAAAGGTTTGGAATTAAATTCTATTTATATTGAAGGGGGAAGTTTATGAGAGGGTAGACGGCAACATATTACATTTTTGTTGGAAGATGGCAAGTCCTTAGCTAATCACTTGTTTTTCCTTTCTTTCTTTCGCTGAATTGTTCTTAGCTAAACACTTGGAGAATTGTAAGTTAACGTGCACAAATAGAGATGTTTATAAAAGAGAGAAATTATAATAACTATCGTATCAATAATAAAAAAGATTATAATTTAAGAAAAAAAAAAAAAACTTAACTTTAGCCACTATATTTAGACAGTCGTTAATAGGACACTATTTATTTATGAGTTGAAAATAACTAAAAATATAGTTATATTAATTAAGGAAGAAAAGAAAAAGAAGAGATTTAAAAAACAGTACACAAACAAATAAGCTAAATAAAAAATAAAAAAAAAACCAAATATTTTTTTTTTGGGAGGAAAAAAAAAAAAAAAACCAAATCACATGCACACTTATATTTTGCTTGTTTCAAGAGAAAATATATTATCACCATGCACCCTTGGCATGATGGTTACTTCATAAGTATAAGTACTTGTGGGGTATAAGAGATAAGGGCCGGAGTTCAAGTTTCCAGGAAGGAGTTTCACACACATATATACTTAAATTAGGCTAGGTTATATGTGTAAAGATCTGATAATCTTGTAAAGATTTGATGATCTTCCCAAAAGATTTGATGGAATAAAAAAAAACCTCAACTAGTTTATTAAGTTATTTATTTAAAAGAGATGATTAGTTCATGTTCTCTTTCTCTTCCCCATTACCCATATGAATGTTTTCAATTCCAAATTCATCCCTTTACTCTACTATTAGTTTTTATTTTTATTTTATTACGAAATTCTCGGTAACTAGTGGGGGTCGTAATTCTTTCTTTATTCAAAGTGGTTTAAGTATGATTTTGATCTTAATGAATAAAAGAACCTTTATCTTTACAGGATTTAGCTTTTAGGTTCGGATGGACTAACAAGTTCAGATTCGAATCTATCAAAAATAAATCCAATAGAAAAAAAAAATTTAGTTTAAAAGATGATAGAGAGTAAAAGAGGCTTGGGTCACAACTCACAAGCTAATTAAGGTCACCGGTGGGTGTTGGCATCAAATGTTTTGACTTTGAGCATGTCAAAGTAGACAGCAAAATCGTAGGACAAGTGAGGGACACTAGTTCCTCAACTCTTGTAGCCCAATTTGGCTTAGCTTTTGCTTCGCTTTTTACCTCCCCCCCCAATTCTCTTCCATCAGTAATTAGATCACTTCTATAACTAAATTATCAATTTCTTCTTGTCGTGTAACATCTAGAGTTATGGCCAATGATTAGGGAATTCGTATAGTGTAGATGATCACGAGTTCAAACTCTCCAATGTGACGTTGAGATGCAACTTAAGGATACTTACATTCTCTCACTTAAAATCAATGACATTTTGCATCTTTGATAATATTGAGGTTAGGTTATGGTTCAATCTACCTGAGAGAGTGCTTGTGAATCCCCTACTTGAGACCCCTACTTTATAGTTTAGCTCTTTGCTCGAGCGCTCAATAGTCGTTACTGATGAATTGTAATTGAGGAATATAAGGAGATGTCGAGATTGTATCCTCATTTAATTGTCCTTATTTATGACGATGTGTCAACTATCAAGTTGTACTTATATGTCTTTATCCAACAATATTATTTGTAGTAATTATTTACCATTTAGAAATTGGGTCTTTAAAGCAGGAAAATATTTACAAAAAAGGCTTTTGTGAAAAAAATACTTTACAAAAGATGTCCACAAGTATTTACCAAGGTGATAGAATTATTTACCGATAGATATCTTGAACAAAACTATTATTTGTTTGGGCTCATTTACTCAAAAGAACCCAAGTTTTGTGAATGAAAAATTTCTCATGGCCGGTATGGGCCGCAATATTTACTCCTCTAGCGACCCATATTGGAAGGAAAGGATAGGAGATAGACCTGCCAGTTCTTTTAAATCTGCTATGATGTTTCTTATTCTCCAATGAGTCTTGCAAGAATTGCTTCTTAATACCTGAAATTGAATGCAATTAAGAGAGTCCCTCTCGATTATAATAGCTTCACAGTTGACCTGTGATTTAAATTGAACCACGACATTATTTCTAGAAGAAATTATTTACAGAATAGTGTCAACCACGAAATTGTTTCTAGAAGAAATTAGTGTTAAATTGTTAATAAAAAAACAACCGGAAATAAATTATCCAATAGTCTACCTGCCCCCCCCCCCCCCCCAAGTTAATTAATGATCACAATTTCTGGTTTCACACTTATGGATCATTATTATAATTATTATTTTATGAACCACTAATTGGTGATTACATCACGCAAACCTGTATCAAGTATTTATTTATTTTGTTTACTCTTTAATCAAGTATTTATATTTATTTAAGTTGTTTACTCTTTAATCAAGTCGCATATGATTTAAATAATGATCCAAATAAGTGCAACACAAACGTCAAGGTGTATGGTCATGTTGTATTGTCTAAACTTTGTTCCTCAAGTATTCTATTTTTAGATGCCCACATACAGCTCATTTCAATTATTTTATTATTTGTGAATCTGTGATCCATTTTTTCCTCACCCAAAACCAATTGTTCAGGGTACATGCCATCATTGCCACGTGGTCTGCAATTAAAAAACAAATTAATGCGTATTTTTATGATTTTTTTTTATTTGCTGAGTAAATTAATTATTTTCTTGGAATCCACTACACTTTAAATCTCTAATCATCTTGATATTTGAAAATCTTGATGAAAATATATATAAAATTGTAACTTGATCCATGGTGAAGATAATGATCTAATGAAAAGTTATTATTAAAGAAAAAAATTAAATAAATAAATCAAATTTATAGTTACATGTATTTATAGTAAAATTAACATAATATGTCAACATTAATTTGTAAAATTTTCTTAATTAATATTATTGGCGCAAAAATCCCGCTTGATCAACAAGTAATTATATATGTGATTTTATATTACGCTAAATAATTTCTTGAATAGTGTTCATATTTATATTATGGTGATACCATAATATATGTTAATATTCTCGAATAGTGTTCAAAATAAATTTATGAACACCATAATATTAATGTGACAGTGATACCATAATATATGTTATTTTTAGTTATAAATAAAAATTAATAATTTATATGATTTTAGATTATGCTAAATAATTTCTCAATCAACATAGGTTTATGAAAAACATAATATTAATATGATTGGGATACCATAATATATAATAATAAAGATTAAATGCATAATTCTAAATACGATTGTTCAATATTTATTTTGAGGTGAAAACATATATTAACAACTTACTTTTAAAGAGGTTTATTTTGGGTTAGACATGACTCTCTTTTTTTTAAAAGATATTATGAGATTTGAACTTATAACATTGTTTAGTGATGATTGCTTTTTGGTATAAGACATAGACATTAAGTTGTTTCTTTTTTATTAATTTGATTCAGTCTTATGTTTCTCATTTGGTGAAAAGAGTTTATTAGTTGGGAAGGGGGGTTAAGATTTGAACTACAAGAAATGTCATTATCATTGGATTATCACTTTAACCCATAAGGATAGCTCTTTTAAAGGTATTTTAATTTTAATTTTTTAGAGAATCCTTTGGAGGCTCGGTTAGCATCTTTTTACATTAGTTTCTTTGTAATAATATCTCTTCCCTTGGAGAGAGTTCGCTAATCTTGATCTATCATCCATTATTTTATATCTTTCATATATAGAATAAAATAAGAATATAATTGATAATTAAATACAAAAAATAGCTTGTGTGTCACGTCAAGTAGGAGAGGTGTCTACATTGGGGCAACCCATTGTTTATAAGTTTGATTCAATGAAACAGAACTAGGTTTACAATTTCTAGCTTCATAAAACAAGCAACGATGTCCATACATGTTGACCAATTACATAGTCAAGGAAAACCAAAAGAAAAGTAAGAAAAAAGAAAAGGCAAAATAGTCCAATCCAAGGCAGTTGTGTGATATGGACTAAACCTTAAATTATACTAATTTTTGGGTAGGTGCTAGGTTGAATCAGCTGATTCAGGAGAAGGAAAAAAGAAATCAAAAGGAGAGCAATGTCCAAAAGTGCAGAATGGGAGAAAACTAAAGCAAATACATTAAAATATGGCCAAATTAAGAGAGTTTATTAAGACTAATCAAAATACTTGGTCCTCAAGGTATATAAGCAACAGAGAGAAAGATAGGCTTGGTTCCCAAGCAACAGAGACAAGGTCACCAATGGCGTCACATAGGTTGACCATGTTGAAGCAAATTCACATAAGCAAGGGTTCATAAAATAGAATGATAAAAGTTTAGGATCTTCTGAGGGAAAAGTCGTTCTTAAAATTTCTGCCACATTTGACTTGAAAACTCTCTCCTGTGTAATGATAAATAAGACCCCCCGAGGTGAGGATGATGTTGGTGGGCCCAGCAGATAGATGGACCCCCTCATATCAAAGCTATGTCTAGATTCACTCCTATCCTGTTAGCCGACGGAAGTCACGGGACGTATTGTGTGGTGTTTATTTGTTTTTGTTTCTTTTCTCTGTTTTGGGGTCGTACAAAGTGATAAAGTGTATACTTCAAATAATGCATTCAGCCAAAAAGATGATACCATAGAATGCACTTTAAAAACTTATCCCGCGTACTTCTCTAACCTGATTGATTTATTTTAGTTTAAAGGTTAAATTAGAGTACCATACTATGAGGTTTGGGGTAATATCAAGTATATCTACAAGTTTTTAAAAATGATCAATTTGGTCCTTAAGTCCACCATCTATTAAAACATTTTGTTTATTTTTTAGTTTTTCTTTTCTTCACTTTTCCCTTTAGTTTTCACGCCATAAGCTCTCTCTCTTTTTATAAAGTTTTCTCCATAAACGAGACTATGTGCCGGTTTGGATTCGGCATCTACGTTTTCATTTTAGCGTTTTATCTTTTTTTTTTTTTCTTTTTTTTTCCCTGCGCATAAACAAATGGGTGTCACAGTACTATTCATACATTTAAAAATTATTTTGCTATAGTGTTTTCAGTTTTCAATTTCAGCAACAATAAGTTCAATCCAAACGGACCCAAAATAGTGTTTCCAGATGTTAAGTGCTATATTTTTTAGCATTCTTGATGTGAATACTATTACTGACAGGCATATTATTAAGAAAAAGGTATTTGTTTTAAATAAGTAAGAAGGATAAAGGATTAAGTTAATACTTCCAAAAAAATGGATTAAATTAATAGGAATAAGTCATAACTAAGTAATCGTCAATTGTTTTTCTCAAAAAAATAAAAAAGAAAAAGAAAAGCAATCCTCAGTGGTGATGGTCCAGAATCCAATGGACACATTTATAATGATAATAATAATAAAGAGGCAAAATTATATTTTTTAGCATTATTGATGTGAATGCTCTTACCGACGGGCATATTATTAAGAAAAAGGTATTTGTTTTAAATAAGTAAGAAGGATAAAGGATTAAGTTAATAGGAATAAGTCATAATTAAGTAATCATCAATTGTTTTTCTCAAAAAAAAAAGAAAAGAAAAGAAAAAGAAAAGTAATCCTCAATGGTGATGGTCCAGAATCTTGATGGACACATTTATAATAATAATAAAAAGGGGAAATTACATTTTTTTTCTTCCACTTGTGGTTTGCCTGAAAAACACTTTGCCCACCTGTGGTTTAAAAATTGACACTTTACTCACTTGAAGTAAGTTCTGTCTATTTCCAATTATCCACATCTGTTAAAAATATGAGTAAATTTGTATTTTTACTACCTTTTTATGTCTCTCTCCTCTGAAAATATAAAAAACTAAAAAAATTAATAGAAAAGAAGATCTAAAAGTTAAGTTTTGTAAAAATTAAAACCTAATTTTAGATCTTTTTTCTCTAACATTTGAAGGAATTCATTGTCCCATGTTTGAAGTCTAAGAGTCTTCATGTTTTGAAGAATACATACTTCAAGGATCTTGTGTCAATATCTTTAATCATGTATGAGATAAGGAAATACTCGAGGACCTTCCAAGTCATTGAATTGGGGTCTTGCTTTGATAACCAAGATTTGAGTTTTGTGGATTCAAAGTATTTGAACTCGAAATACATGGGTTAATATTTATTCTTTGCTTCAAATATATCAATGGAAAGCCTTACAAATTGAAAGTTTTCAATATTTTTTTTGAAGGCCTTAATGGCATATTGATTTGAATTGGGAACTCCCTTCTCTCTAGACACACATGACCAGGATAGGAGAAATTATTAGATCCACCAGGAGAACTGCTAATGTGGTCCTCCCAATCAATGAGATGATGTCATTTATGCAAATGTGTAAGTGAACTTCCCAATCAGCACAACGAATAAAAAATTAAAATTACCAAGTGATGTTATATTTGCATAAATAAGAGCAATTTATTGGTTGGGAGGTTAGGGAGGGCCACGTCAGCAGTCCTTCCGGTGGACCTAATAATTTCTCCTAGGATAGAAGCAAATGCAAACTTTGTCCTCTGTCTTTTTGGCCTTGAATTCGGATCACTTCAAACATGAAGACTCTTAGACTTCAACTTCAAGTATGGGAGAATAAATTCCTTCAAAGGTTAGGAAAAAAATATCTAAAAGTTAGGTTTTAATTTTTATAAAACCTATCTTTTAGATCTTTTTCTCTCTTGATTTTTTCCTTTTTTTTTAAAAAAAAATTGAGAGGAGAGACATAAAATGATAGTAAAAATACAAATTTATCCATTTTTAAAATAGAGATGTGTATCGGGAGACAAACGGAGCTTGCCTCAGCCAGATAAAATGTCAATTTTTAAATCCTAGATAGGTAAAATATTCTTCAAACAAACTATAAGTGAGCAAAGTGTAATTTCTCCTAATAAAAAATTCTGTCAATAGATACTTACAAACTTACCCCATTTTAGCTCTTCAATAGCAAGGGACTAGTTTTTACTAAACATAGGTATCTGGCAATTAAATAAATAAATAAAAAGTAAGAAAGAGGACAGGCAAACCAAATAACATTATTTTTAAATGGTAACAACCAACAATCACAACATTAAAATAAAAAGAAAAAAAAAGTGCCTTGGGAGTTGGGATGATTATCAATTAAATTCGTGATAATTTTAGTTGTGGAGGTCAACGGGGATAAAAATTATGGCAAAAATTAACGAACTAAATAAAAACATCAATTTAAGACATATTTTTATAGACCTTTTTTAAAAAAAGATAATTGATTTTTTGAACTTTTTAAATATTTTTCATAAAAATAGTATCAAAATATTGTTAAAATAACTACTACGTACCATTAGTGCAATGATCAATTTACAAGTATAAGTACTTGTGAGATATGGGGGGCAAAAATCGGGATTCAAGTCTCCAAGAGGGAGTTTCACACATATATACACTTAGATTATGTTAAAGTAGAATTTTTATCTTTTATATATATATATATAACTTAGCTAAAATAGTTCATTAACAATACCTTAAGGGCACATTTTAACTAGGCCAAAAATTTTTAGGATAAAACTTAAATATAATTCATTAGACAAGGTAATTTGCATTCTTCCATTAAATTCAAACAATTTACATGTTTTAGTCATGCAAATGATATGAGGTGCATTCGCATATTTATTAAAGAGAAATTTGATGAGCCACACTACACTAGAAAATAACAAAAGTAAAAAAATAAATGTTTCTTTAATTTTTTTTATTTATGTGAACATAGAGACTTTTATTCAAACTATGACAAAAATAGTACATCCTGGGACACCAGGCTTTCAATACAACCCGGTATTTCCTCAACCCAAGCATGCATATTAGACAAGCCTCTAGCAACCTGTGCTAACGTGTGAGCAACTTTATTCCCAGACTGAGGCACATGACCGAAGTTGACAGCATGAAACATGGAAAGAAAGGACACTGACCCAGAAACATTATTAGCTATGGCCGATGGTGGATCAGTGAGTCGAAGCATGGCGTTCACCATCGTTAGAGAATTGCTTTTGAAGATGCAGTCTCGGATTCCCATGTCCCATGCGAATGAAACTGCTTCCTCCATTGCCTTAGCTTCCACCTCAAGAGCTCCAAGAGGAGCTTTGAACTTCTTACTTAAAGCCGCCACCACCGCACTGTAGTGGTCCTGGATCACAACTCCAACGCCGGCCTCCCTCTATTGAGCAAATACGGCACCGTCCATGTTTGCTTTGTACCATGGAGGCTTAGGAGGTTGCCATGATACATCCGTTGAGTCTTTGTAAGGCTGAGTGGAATGGTTGGCCATTAAGTAATCCTCAAAGTAGTTATTTGTCCACCAAGCAAGAACAGGTGCAGGTTTCCTACTCTTTCCATGGCGCACCTCATTCCGGTTTGTCCAAATACCCCACGCCGTCGTCACCATCAACCCAATATCCTCCTCTGACCAATGTTTCACATTTCGGGCATACCACACCAAGTCTATGAACTCAGGGTAGTTGTCCATGACTTTGTCCGTGTCCAAATTGACCTCCTTCCGCACTTCCTTCGCACGATAACAGTGCCAGAGCATGACCTGTCGTTTCCTCAAAGTCTCCACACACCTCATAGATGTTGTTCGGTGTTATCTTTCGACAGAAAAGATTGGCTTTCGTGGGTAGAATGTCTCTGCATGCACGCCACGTAAAGCTCCGAATTTTATTTGGGACCTTCAACTTCCAAATAAACCTCCAGAACTCCTTCATGCATGTAGCATTTGAGCTTTCCTCTGCTTCTTTTCCAGGTCTCTTAGCCAGAGCAAGTATATATGCTGATTTCATCGTGAATTTCCCTAAGGGAGTAAGAGCCCAGATGAGACAATCTTCAAGCAAAGTCAAACTAAGTGCAATGGAGAGGGCAGACTCGACATCTTTGGGCATGAGGGTGCTTTGGAGGGCTTCCAAATTCCACTCCCCTCTTTGGTAATCAATTAATGTTGCCACTAATGAGTCAGCACCCGCACCTGGGCATGGTGTGACAATTCTGTAGGTAGAGGACAAGGGGAGCCAACGGTCACCCCATATTCGAACTTTTGCTCCATTTCCTATCCTCCAGCGGCTTCCTTTTTGGACAATCTGTTGTGCAACGAATATACTTCGCCAAGCATATGACAGTTTAGTTCCTAAGTTGGCTGAGAGAAAATCTCCATCTGGAAAATATTTGGCTTGGAAAACACGATAGAAAAGGGAATTAGTGCAGGTTTGAAGTCGCCACCCTTGTTTGGCTAGTAATGCCAAGTTAAAAGCCTTGAGGTCCTTGAACCCCATACCGCCAGTCTCCTAAGGTGTGCACATCTTCTCCCAACTAAGCCAAGCCATCTTGTCCAAACCATTATTTTGTCCCCACCAGAATTTTCTAGCCATTCCCGCAAGCTCATCACACAAGGAATCTGGTAATTTGAAGCAACTCATAGTGTAAGAGAGAATTGCTTGGCCTACTGCTTTTATTAATATTTCCTTACCTGCATTCGACAAAAGCTTTTCCTTCCACCTTGATAATTTTTTGCCAAGTTTGTCTTTTAGATCATGGAAAGTATTCTTCTTGGATCTGCCAACTAAGGAAGGTAGGCCCAGGTATTTTTCATGTTGGCGAATGACTTGGGCCCCAAATCTAGCCTAGATCTCTTCCTATAATGCAAGTGGGGTGTTCTTGCTGAAGAAAAGAGCAGTCTTGGCTTTATTGAGTTGCTGACCTGAAGCTGATTCATATAGGGAGAAGATGCGTTGTAGCTCATTACATTCCTCCAATGATGCTCAACAAAAGCTGATCAATTATTTTTATTTTTAAAAAAGTAAAAAATTCGACCCTAACCAATGCATTAAAATACTCATTAACTTGACCGTGCTAGTATAAAGAGTGTCAAAAGGGTACGTGTTAATGTGTATTTAATGCTCTATTAATGTTTCTTAAAAAAAAAATCTCTATTAACTAATATTTTTTTTATACATTTTTAAAAGATAAAATCAAATTATGCACAAATGTCGAAAGAAGCACACAAATCACAATAAATTTGTGCATGCAAGTTAATGAATTATTAACAAGTCTATTTTCTTTTTTGATAAATATGCATTATAATGTATAATTGTGCATTTATTATTCCTTGAAGTATGTGGAAAAGACCAATGCCACGAAGACACCACGAGATGAGTTGAGCCAGAAAATATCTCCCAATGCCTTAAGTGTATGGGGAACGTAGGAGCCTTGGTTCGAGCTCGGGGGGAGGGATAAGATGTTTGGGTTTGTTTTGTTAGGCATTTTGGGAGCCTAAAAGAGCATTTGTAAAACCTAAAATTTCATTTCGTAACAGTAACTCTTCATAGCATTTTTACAAACACTCATTTTAAACCAAAAACACTGTTTTGCAACAACTTATTCAAACACACCATTTATGTCACACTTCTAAGTTCTAACAAGTTTTTTTTTTTTTTTTTTTATTTTTTTTTCTTAAATGCCATCTATATCTATACATATCTAATAGCTGAAGCGTAACATTTATTGTTGCTACGCTCCTATTAAGCCACATCAGCGACCACGTCATTGATCCCAGTAACTTTATTTTTTTCCTTTTGCAAATTAACAATTTCCCAATCACATAAAAAAAAAAAAAAAAAAAAAAACCTCTATCTCTTAATTAATGTTTCCTAACTTTTCAACTTTTCATTTATCATTTCATCAAACTCAATCTGATAATAATTCAAACTTCCTTCAACTCTATAACTCTCCCTCTCCTTAATCAAGTAGTTTTAAAAATAGTTTAATTGCCGCTCTATTAGAATTCCCAAAAAAAAAAAAAAAAAAAAAAACCTACTAATTTTTTGTCTATATATATTTGCAATTGCTCTACCTCACTCCTGCAATTTTGGAAAGTCCCTTTAAAGTGATTTTTTTTTCTCCCATATTCTTCAGGTTTTTTGAATTAATTTTTTTTGTGATGTGCCATTGAAGATCTTAGGTGCCAACAATATTGGTTTCGATAAACCAACCAAAAAAATCTCAAAGCCATGGTGAAGAATACATTAAAAGAATCGCAATGGGGTCTTACTACTATAGTTTATGTGGTTGTTAATCATGGATGAGTTTTTTTTCCACTAATGGGATACCTCTTATGTGCATTTGTGTGATGCATTCACCATTATGGATAAATAATTCTCTTTGTATATGCGTTGCATAAATAAGTTCTATTGTGTATACATATTAGTTGTGACTTGAATGTAGATGCATAACTTAGTACAAGATATGTTACTTTTTTTTTTTTTTTTTTATTGTAACAAATTTAGATATTATTAAGAGATGCCTTTGTTGTAAGACTTTTGCATAATTGTAGAATTCAATGTCAGTGGAAGGAAAATAAAATCAAAGGACATGTATAAAACGATATAAGGTAGCAATAGGCAACCAAAAAAAGATTAGGGTGAAAGATTATCCAAGTTTGGACAAAGCCACAAAATTCACAAAGACTAATTGGATGTGAGAAATTCCATGAAGATGTATGCTTGGCTCTATGAAGAAACTGAATTGGGATAAAATATGAAGAAGACCAATTGAATTGAATTGAGTTTTCTATCACAAGTCCTCTCTCTCCTTCTTATTGTTTTGTTTTAATTTTTGTTTTAGCTAATACTTAGTTAAAAAGTTTAGTTGTATTCTAGATATTCAAGAGGAGAACATTCTAAAAGTAAAATCAAGTTGTTGAAAAAAATAGCATAATCCAAAATCTAAAACTAAAAACCCAAATTAAGAAAACATAACGCACTATAACATAATTTAGAGGAATATAAACCACCTAAAAATGGATAAATACCAATCATATACACCCAAGAATAGTAGAATGATATATTTGTGTTTGTAGAGATATTGAGATGAAAAATAATTTTAGATATTGTTTAATTTTTGAGAAGTGTTACGTCTATAACGTTTTTACTAAAATTACTTCTAATTATTGCTTCTTACCGACAAGTCATAGTTGGTAAGTTGTTATTGGTTCTAATTTAAACCTGTCACTAAATTTTTTTTCCCCCAATCAATAATAACCAATAGCAACATACTATATATAATTTGCTATAAAAATGTTATGAAATTATTGTTGACATAATATTTTTCTTAATTTTTTGGTAGGGCAAATTATTTTCAACAAATTTAGGAGAACAAATTATATTCTTGGAGTAATATAAATGCGTATTTCCTCATTTTACATAAATATGATGAGTCTCACTAATTAAATTTATAATAAAACCTACTATTTATACGAGAGAGAAGACTATACATTTATGGTATTTTGATAAGACTTAATAATTTTTCCTACTGGTGATTTATAACCTACGAGGACAAGAACCAAAGTATAGTTTGGCGTCCAATCTTGTTATCCCATTCCCATATCAAGAGTCAGGACCATACGACTGGGAGTACTCGTTTGTTACTTTTTTTTCTTTTTGATGGATACTCGTTTGTTACTTTGAATGGTAACTGGAACGATGTCAAGTACGATATTCGCACAATGATTCGGAAGGTAATTTTAGTCGAGTGAGTTTAGAAGTCAAAACATTTGGTTTTCGCCAGTGACATATTGACAACAAGTACATAACCCAAAGCCTCTCAGTTTGACTCGCTGGTCCGTGGTCACACCTCACTGCGTTCCACGAAAGTACGTTAATTTCACCGTAGTATAAAGTAATACAAAAGCCTCCGCATCACTATCTTTACTCTTTCTCTAGGAGAACCCGAATGTATAGGGTTCGAATTTCCTGTCACAGACAAGGCTGAGCTGAGTTACGTGCACGCTGCTTTCTTCCGTGTCTCACTGTTGCATCTTTCTCTTCCGCTTCTGAGTACTCTACTACTCTTCTCTGCACCATTTTTTCACGTAAATCATGATTATCCAAGGTTCTTCAACTATAACTCTTTTTTTCTTTTTAATTTTTTGCTTTTTGTGTACATCTATGTTTGCCTTTTTTTTTAGATCCTAGTCTTTGATCTCAATATTACTAGATTCTAGTTTCCCAAATCAGCTATAGTTACGTTTTCTTGGCTTTGTTTGACCCAATAAATGATTATGGATTCAAGCTCTAATTTCCTAGACGGTGTCACTACCATGTCACCAAATTCTGAGGATAATTTCTCAAATCTTATAAATGAGTACACATTCAATCAACTCTCTGCTCCTACTACAGACCTTAACTTCCTCGGAAGTCCAAATCTTTCTCCTGATTCTGATCTGGGTCCTACTGGTTTTGAGCCCTCAATCACCACAACCGTTGGTCCAGAGGGTCAACCATATGATGCACCACATGTTGTTTTTCCGCCTATGTTGCAGGCAGATTCCACGTCGTCCTCGTACGATAGTGATTTCTCTGAAACAGTTCTCAAGTACATAAATCAGATTCTTATGGAAGAGAACATTGAAAACAAGCCCTGCATGTTTTATGACCCTTTGGGTCTAAAAGACACTGAGAAATCTTTCTATGATGCTCTCGGTCAAAATTACCCTCCTTTACCAAATCAAAATAGCGTTGAGAGTCCTGTGTTTTCTTCAAGTAGTTGTGATTACGGTACAACTAGTACTAGTAGTTCTAGCCCTGTCAATGATTCTCAGGCGCTAAGTGATCATGGAGAGCATAACTACCAGCCTTCTTCTTCACCGCCTCCTTTTCCTGGTGATTACAATGCTGTCCAGTCTAATTTCAAGCCCACTGATCATAAATCACAGTTTTTTGGAAATTTGCCAAATGGTAGTGTGAATTATTTGGGTGATGGGTTGGAGTTCATGGCTCAGAATATTTTTACAGATAGTAAATCGATATTGCAATTTAGGAGGGGGTTAGAGGAAGCTAGTAAGTTCCTTCCTAAGAGTAATAATTTGGTTATTGATTTGGAGAGCAACGTGGTTTCTTCTACTAAGAGGAAGGGAGAGGATCTAAAGGTGGAATCTTTGGTGGTGAAGAGTGAGAAAGAGAGTTATTCGCGGGATGGGTCAAGAGGGAGGAAGAATCATGCGAGGGAAGAGATAGAATTAGAAGAAGGTAGGAGCAATAAGCAGACTGCTGTTTATGTAGAAAAGTCTGAGGAGACTGAGTTATCAGAAATGTTTGATAAGGTTTTGCTTTGTACTGATGCGCCAGCTGCAATGTACGGTGATAATTGTGAACATTTGCAGAATGATGCAAGCAAGGCCTCCTTGGAGACACAAGGTGGTAATGGTGGGAAAGGTAGTCGTAATAAGAAGCAGGTAAGGAAGAAGGAGACAGTTGATTTGAGGAATCTTTTGATTCTATGTGCACAAGCTGTCTCAGCAGGTGATGGTAGAACTGCAAATGAGGTATTGAAGCAGGTTAGGGACCACTCAACCCCGTTTGGTGATGGGTCTCAGAGATTGGCTTATTTCTTTGCTAATGGTCTTGAGGCACGCTTGGCTGGAACTAAGGTAGGAACTCAAATTTTTTACACTCCATTGTTTTCCATGAGGATGTCAGCTGCTGAATTGTTGAAAGCTTACCGAGTTCATCTTTCAGCCTGCCCTTTCAAGAGGATCACACTTTTCTTTGGTATGAAATGTATTTTGCGTGCAGCAGAGAAAGCGACTACTCTTCATGTTGTAGATTTTGGTATCCATTATGGTTTCCAGTGGCCAATTCTGATCCAGTTTCTCTCAAAAAGACCTGAAGGACCTCCCAAACTACGCATTACAGGGGTTGATCTTCCTCAACCTGGATTCCGTCCAACAGAGAGCATTGAGGAGACTGGTCGTCGCTTGGAAAAGTACTGCAAGCGGTTTAATGTTCCTTTTGAATACAATGCTATAGCATCACAGAACTGGGAAACTATTCGAATTGAGGAGCTTAAGATTGAAAGGAATGAGGTGCTTGCTGTGACTTGTGCATTCCGGATGAAGAACCTACTTGATGAAACAATTGAAGGGATTAGTCCAAGGGATGCATTTTTAAACTTGATAAGGCGGATGAAACCTGATATTTTTGTTAATTCTATTGTTAATGGGTCCTTCAATTCCCCCTTCTTTCACACGAGGTTCCGAGAAGCACTCTTCCATTACTCTGCATTGTATGACATGTTTGATGTTACTATATCCCGTAATAATCCAGAGAGGTTGATGTTTGAGAGAGAGTTCTATGGGAGGGAGGTTATGAATGTTATAGCATGTGAAGGGTTAGAGAGAGTTGAGAGGCCTGAAACATACAAGCAGTGTCAAGTCAGGATTTCAAGGGCTGGGTTCAAGTCGCTCCCGCTGAACCAAGAGCAAATGAATATGTTCAGGGCTAGGATGAAGGCATGGTATCACAAGGATTTTATTCTTGATGAAGACAACCACTGGCTTCTTCAGGGATGGAAGGGCCGGATTGTCTATGCTTCCTCTTCTTGGGTGCCGGTTTAGGAATCATGTACCATATATTTTTGTAAAAACACTTTATTTTGGGGTTGTAGAATCTAGAAAGTGACAATGTGTGTACTTCAGATAGATGATATTAGAATGCCATCAATCAGTGTCAATTAACCAGATATATTTATTTTATTCATTTCTAAAATTTTATGTTTTGGGAGAAAACATGCATACATGGTATAGCATCAAAAGGTTTGACAACACAAACCATACCTTAGTGTTTCACACAAAGAGGCCGTTTGGACTCAGCGTTTTGCTGAGTCCACGTTTCACGTTTTGCCCTTTTTTTTTTTTTTTTTTTTTTTTTTTTACAAAATTAAAGTTATTTTGGACATGTAACGGAAGAACTCAGATAAAAACTTCTTTCCACGTCCTCTAAACTTGATATATTTGGAGATTTGTGTGCCCTAACACATACCAGAGAGACTACGATTTGAGTAAAGCTGAGAAGATTTTGTGTTGAGGTTCAAAGTTGGGAGTATTACTAAACACAAGACATTCTTAAAATTTAAACTGATGGGCTTGAATCGTGATGAATCAAGTTTGTTAGGTAGAATTATATTCTGGATCTTTTATCCTTTTTGCTAAGAGTATTCCACTAAATCTTAGTACTTTTCATCACCATTAATCTAATAATCTCATGGAATGATAGGATTTTATGCATCTATAACTTATGGATGTAGTTTCATAATATTTCACCTCTTATATGAAACAGAGTTTATGGGCATATTTTTTGTTGGCATTGTTACATTAATTTGTATTAACTAGTCGTTAACCCGTGTGATGCATGAGATAGTTAAATACAAATAAAAAGTATTTATTTTGCTTAAAGGTCTATGACTTGACTTAAAATATATATATATATATATATAACTTATAAATAAATAAATTCTTTTTTTCAGTATAATGGTTTAGAATTTTTTTTTTTTCATATAATTTGTTTCACATAACACATTCCGACATGGGCTATTCTATGGTGATGACTTCACACAATACTCAACTGCAATTAAATCTACTATTTACTAACAATTTAATTTATGTTATCTTGATAATAGATCTACAAATTGCATTCTCATATCCTTTATCATTTAGAAGGTAATTGAAATAATGATTGTATGTAATGTATAAATTTTATTCTTTTAAAATATAAAATTATTAAAATAAAACCTAATGTTCTAGAATTTTTTTGAAATATAATTTTTAATTTCTTAAAACTTAGTTAATAGAGTTTTTATTTTACCTAAAAGTGAACTATCACAATTAATGAGAATTTAACCATTTTTTTGCACACGGCTTTAGCCACCCTACAGTCCTGTATGAATGATGGATTCTATCCCTTCACGGCAAAACTCACATGTTGAGTCAAGGTTTAACCCTCTTGAACCAAGAACTTAATTCCTTAGTAGGTATGCTGTGATGAGTGCACAGCCAAATAAAAAATTTGATTCTAGGGGATGTATGCGCTTTCCACACCCATTGATGAGGACTAGTGTCAATGTTCAAAAGATTAAACCCTTTAGCTATGAGATATGCTGATTTTAGGGAAAGGAGCCATATTTAGAGAATGCCCAAATTAGGATGTCTTCTTGGGAAGGATTAGTTGCAATGGAGATACCTTTAATCTCTTGTAAGATCTTGTCAAGGAGATCAAATGAGACACACTCCACACTGTCAATCAAGCTTTTGGCCGAGAGTTTGTCAGCCCAAGCACTTACACTTTCTCCATTAGCAATAGACCATCTTAGACCCTTGTTAAAAATTGCCCCTCCCTCCCTTCCCCTTCCTTGCAAATTTGATTCAATTATAGTAGATCTTTTTTTTAAAGGGAATTTCAACTTATAGTGTTTGCTCTTGATAATAGCTCTTTATTATCAAACTAAGACACCAATCAATTTTTGGTGTAGGCGGGGATTGAACTCCAAATCTCTTAACAATCATTAGAAACTTTTTCAATTGAACTAATTAGAAACCAAAAAACATATTGGCCCATGCATGTTATCTTTTACAGGTTTGGTGTCCTATGACATTCGGTAAGAAAGTTTTTAATAAAACCTGTTGTAGTAACTTTTCAATGTTTTCATGATAGACGTGTGTGCCTGTCACAGTTGTCTCTCAACTACATATGTGCATTTGCGCGGCCATTAGAGAAGAATTTAATGGGCCTCAGTACAAATATGCTGGCTCTCCCCAAAAAAACGAAAGAAAAAAAAAAAGATCGATTACAATAAAAAAGAGAGTAAAAAACTCAACCTTGACCAATACCTTGAGATACGTTAATTGTAACTGTAATGACTATCCCAAGGGTATAAGTTAATCTGTTAATGTGTATTTAATACTTTATTAAATAATATTTTAGTACCTTTTTAAAAAAATATAAATTCAAATTATGAACAAATGTCCAAAAAAGCACACACAACCACAATAAATTTGTACATACAATTACAAGCTAATGAATTATTATTAAGAATTTTTTTTTAAAAGAAAAACACGCATTTTAATATATATTGAATGTTTATTATTCATTATCGTGTGTAGACAATAGTCACAAGACCCATGCTACAAAGATAAACAGGGAGAGACCTAGCTTAGGGTTGGGGGGCCATGACCCCCTAGATTTTTGAAAAATTATAAATAGTATATATATCTCCACAAAAGTTTTGAATTTTTCCCCTAAAATATATATTCTTGTCCCCCTTCAAAAAGTTTACCCATAAAACCCAAAAATATTATTTGGCATCCATTTTGTCCAAGTGCCCAAAAACAATATAAAAATAAAAATGAATCTCACCTCTTAGATATTTCACCAATAGATGTTAATGTCTCATCATTTATTTTTTATTTTTTGCTAGACATCAATCTTTCACTGTTTAACTAACCATTATTTTTTTAGTGGTTGTATTTATTTAGTAGTTGACATGGGTTTAAATTTTGACCCATAGTTATTGATATAATATAGCATTATAAAGGATTGGGTATAGAAAAATGTGAATAGAATAAATAAGTTGATCTAAAATTTTTAATGTGGAAAGAATAAAGCCAAATATTTTGAATTCAGATCCTCTAGATTTTCTAGGGTACTCTACTAAATAGATTTCCTTAAATCCTACTCATTCTTTAATAATTTAATGGTCTAGATTTTGTCATATTAACATTCTATTAATAATAATCTTAATTGTTTTGTTTACAACATTATTATATTATTTTAGGAGTATTATTAGTGGAATGCTAATATGGCAGAATCTAAACTCTTAAATCATAAAAGAATGGTTAGGATTTAAGAAAAATTTATTGGTAGAGTACCCTATGAAATCCACAAAATCTGAATCCAATATTTATGTATTTTATAATATTAATTAAATGCTTATAATATTTATGATTTTTTTTATTTGACCATTGGTAGATCATGATCAGACCAAAAAGCATAGAACACCTCTCTTTTTTAGTTCTTTATCCAAGTTGATTTTCAAAACCATGATAAATCTTTTTAATAAATACAATTTGTAAATTCAACTACAGTATTTATTTATTTTTTTGAAAAAAAAAAATACAAATGCCTACTTAATGTGGACATCCCTAATTTTAAAAAATACTTAAACATAGAATCTTGGCCCCTTGAATTTGAATCCTAATTCCATTCCTGGAAATAAAGGTTAACAAAAACACTATCAGCTTTTTTATATAGAGGAATGTGGCATTCGGTTCGATACTTATAGGAGTAATATTTTTAAGTTTTCACCTGTTAAAAGACAAGGACAATAAAAGGAAAAAAAAAAAAACCAAAAAGTTTTTAAGACACACATTAACTAACTATTTTAAGAAAATTTTTATGAAAATTTGAAAAAACTGACAAAAAATTTGTAATTTTTTTTTAACTTTTTATAAATTTTTATAAAAAATATTTTAAGATTATGCTAACGAAAGCCCTTAGAATAATGGTTAATAATATTTTAAGAAAGTTTTGACACTATTTTAATAAAAAATGAAAAAAAAAAAGTCAAAATAAATTTTTTTTATAGAAATTTTCTTTAAATAGATTAACTAATCCATTTCAGCATTCTTCCATGTTTTATTACCATAACTGAAAAAGAAAAAAAAAGAAAAGAAAAAGGAACAAAAACCAATGTATAGTTTGGCGTCTACCAACGGAGAATCTCTCTATCCCATTCATATATCAAAGAGTCAAACACACAATAAGAGTAGAAGTACTGTGATTTGTTACTTTGAAAGGTTACTGAAAATGGAATGGTGTCAAAAACTTGATTCGCACATTGATTCGTAAGGTAATTTTAGTTTGAGTTATGAGTTGACGAGTTCAACCCAATGATTCGTAAGGACAAAACCCATTCATGTGTTTTGCTCACAGACCAATCCAAGAATCGATCTGAAAGACATTTTGTTTACGGGTTTGTACAAGTGCACATAACTCATGTCTCTTTGTTTGGAAAAATTCTGTCACATTCAAAATCACAATTTTATCCCCGACTTGTAACATCCCTCAGCTAGCTACAACTAGCTATATAAGCAAGATGCGGATAAAGTTGTGTCTCTAGGTATAGCACCGTAATTAATCTTTTGTTTGACTCGCTAGCCATTTTTCACTACTCACTTCGTTCCACGAAAGTTCCTCACCGTAATAAAATAATTCTTTAATATTTCTCACAAACTGATAGCAGCCTCTCTTTACTTTTCTTTTAAAAAATCTCTCCTATATTATCTGGGAGAAGTACCCAACAAATCTAGAGGCCTCAATTTTACTCTGTCACAGAAAAACCTGAGAGCTATTTGGATTCTGAGTTACTTACGCTACCTTCTTCCGCGTCTTATTCACTTTCTCATCTTCCTCTTCCGCTTGAGTCTGAATCTTCTCTGCTCCACTTGTTCACGTAAATCATGGATATCTAAGGTTCTTCTTCTTCAAGTTTTTTTTCTTTTCTTCTTTTTCTGTACGCCTATGTATGTTATTTTTTTTTCGAGATCCTAGTCTTTGATCTGAATATTAGGTAGTCTTTAATGTTTAGTAAGTCTCAGATTTTAGTTTCCCAAATCAGTTTGAGACATAGAATCAGCTAGTTACTCTTTCTTGGCTTTGTTTGACCCTATAAATTATGGATTCAAACTCTGATTTCGTAAACGGTTTTTCTGCTGTGTCGCCAAATTCTGAGGATCAGTTCTCAAATCTTATAGACGAGTACACATTCAATCAACTCTCTCCTCTTCCTACTACAGACCTTAACTTCCTTGAAGGTCCAAATCTTTTGTCTGATGTTGATCTGGGTCCCACTGGTTTTGAGCCCTCGATCACCACCACCGATGGTCCAGAGGGTCAACCGTATGATCCACCACATGTTGTTATGCCGCCTATGTTACAGGCAGACTCGACGACGTCCCCGGACGACAATGATTTCTCTGAAACGGTTTTCAAGTACATGAATCAGATTCTTATGGAAGAGAACATTGAAAACAAGCCCTGCATGTTTTATGACCCTTTGGGTCTAAAAGACACTGAGAAATCTTTCTATGATGCTCTTGGTAAACAAAACCCTCCTTTACCGAATCAAAATAGCGGTGAGAGTTCTGGGCTTTCATCAAGCAGTGGTGATTATGGTACTAATAGTGCAAGTAGTTCTAGTACTGTCAATGATGCTCTATGGCTAAATGATCTTGGAGAGCATAACTACCGGCCTTCTTTATCACCGCCTCCTATGCTGGGTGAGTATAATGCTGTCCAGTCTAATTTCAATCCCACTGACCAATCACAGTTTTTTGGGAATTTGTCAGATGATAGTGTCAATCATTTTGGTGATGGGTTGGAGGCTATGGCTCAGAATATTTTTACTAATAGTGAATCATTATTGCAATTTAGGAGGGGGTTAGAGGAAGCTAGTAAGTTCCTTCCTAAGAGTGATAATTTGGTTATTGATTTGGAGAGCAACAAGGTTTCTTCTTCTGAGTGGAAGGGTGAGGATCTAAAGGTTGAATCTCTGGTGGTGAAGGGTGAGAAAGAGAGTGATTCATCGGATAGGTTGATAGGAAGGAAGAATCGTGAGAGGGAAGAGATAGAATTAGAAGAAGGTAGGAGCAATAAGCAGACTGCGGTTTATGTAGAGGAGTCTGAGGAGACTGAGTTATCAGAAATGCTTGATAAGGTTTTGCTTTGTATTGGTGCGCCTGCTTCACTGTATGGTGATAATTGTGAGCCTTTGCAGAATGATGCTAACAAGGCCTTGCCGCAGACAAAGGGGCAGGCACAAGGAGGTAATGGTGGGAAACGTAGTCGTAATAAGAAGCAAGGGAAGAAGAAGGAGACAGTTGATTTGAGGAGTCTTTTGATTCTATGTGCACAAGCTGTCTCCACAGGTGACGGTAGAACCGCTAATGAGTTATTGAAGCAGGTTAGGCAACACTCAACCCCTTTTGGTGATGGATCTCAGAGATTGGCTCATTTCTTTGCTAATGGTCTTGAGGCACGCTTGGCTGGCACTAGTGTAGGAACTCAAATGTTTTACACTTCCAATAGGGTACTGTCAACTCTTGAAAAGTTGAAAGCTTACCAAGTTCATCTTTCAGCCTGCCCCTTCAAGAGGATCTCATATTCCTTTTCTAATAAAATGATTTTTCATGCGGCAGAGAAAGAAACTACTCTTCATATTGTAGATTTTGGTATCCAATATGGTTTCCAGTGGCCACTTCTGATCCAGTTTCTCTCAAAAAGACCTGAAGGAGCTCCCAAGCTACGCATTACAGGGATTGATCTTCCCCAACCTGGATTCCGTCCAGCAGAGTGCATTGAGGAGACTGGTCGTCGCTTGGAAAAGTACTGCAAACGGTTTAATGTTCCTTTTGAATACAATGCTATAGCATCACAGAACTGGGAAACTATTCAAATTGAGGAGCTTAAGATTGAGAGGAATGAGGTGCTTGCTGTGAATTGTGCATTCCGGATGAAGACCCTACTTGATGAAACAGTTGAAGGGACCAGTCCAAGGGATGCAGTTTTAAACTTAATCAGGAGGATGAAACCTGATATTTTTATTAATTCTATTGTTAATGGATCCTATAATGCCCCCTTCTTTCTTACAAGGTTCCGAGAAGCACTTTTCCACTTCTCTGCATTGTATGATGTATTTGATGTTACTATACCCCGTGACAATCCACAGAGGTTGATGTTTGAGAGAGAGTTCTATGGGAGGGAGGCTATGAATGTTGTTGCATGCGAAGGCTTAGAGAGGGTTGAGAGGCCTGAAACATACAAGAAGAGTCAAGTCCGAATTTCAAGGGCTGGGTTCAAGCTGCTCCCTTTGAACCAAGAGATCGTGAGTTTATTCAGGACTAAGATGAAGGCATGGTACCACAAGGATTTTATTCTTGATGAAGACAACCACTGGATGCTCCAGGGATGGAAAGGACGGATTGTCTATGCTTCCTCTTGTTGGGTTCCGGTTTAGGAATCCTGTACAATATATTTTTTGTAAAACTCTTTTTCTTTCTTTTGGGGTCGTAGAAATTAGGAAGTGACAAAGTGTGTACTTCAGATGGATGACACTAGAATGCCAGCAATAACTGAAACATACAACCATTGTCAATTAACCTGATAGATTTGTTTTGTCTATTTTTATTTTCAAATTTAATGTTTTGAGAGAAAACATGTATACATGGTATACCATCAAGGGGTTTGAGCATAAAATTTGCGAAATGTTATGATCACCCAGCATTAATTTAGAATCCCTATAACACAAATTTGGGCTTAAATCATTTTTAATCTAAAACTAGCAAATTGTCTCTTATTCAAGCGTACGTGATTAACCAAATTTCTTATTGCAAGCATAAACAAATATAAACAAAAACATATAAATGACCGTACGAAAATGTAGAAAATAAAGCAAACCAAAGCAAACATAGAGTAGCGTTTAAGAAGAAGAAAACTCGAGCACTCGACGGAAAAACCTCCCCACTGACCACACCATTGGAAAATCTCAACTAGATGAATACTTGTAGTACTCTCCAAGCTCATATTACTCCATGTACTTAGCCTTCCAAACTCCAACGAACGACTAACTTCTCAGAGTCCTCTCTTCAACTAGCTTGCCAGGGATACCACCGTTGAGCCGCTAACTTGAAGCCACCAATAGGATTTGTAATGGCTCTTATAGTTTCCTAACCGTCAACACATACAACACCTAAGAAATTGTGTAGGAGGTGAAGGTAATAAAATTTCTCTCGAGGATGTTAGAATGAAGAGAGGTTGGGAGCTTTTCAAACACTTAGGTAAAGGCTCTCTCTTTCTCTACAAGATAGATGGAATGAAATAAGGTCTCTCATAATGTTCATAGTCAGATCCCACACTCTAGCCACTTTCAGCATGCACAGGTTGTGAATGTTGGACTATTGGAAAAGGCTAAAAAGCATATTAGGAAAAAATGGAACAATTTGTTTGCATGCCGGGCAATGCCTTGTCAGAGAACCACTTGGATCTTCTACCAAATGTCATTCGCAAGTTGGGCAGGTCGCATGGAGGTCATGTATATGTAGCAGAGGCAACTCTGACCATTGTTTGATCAAGTACTTTATACCCAAATATAATTTTGTCACTGACTTAAGCCAATATTAACATGAAAAATATGTACTTAAACAAAAACCTTACCTTGTTTTTTCGCATAAACCAAGCTAACTTGGACACCTAAGAGCATCTCTAACAGAGTATGTACTGCCAAAATATAGAGAATATATGCTACTGTTCATTCTCTATATGCTACTGTTCATGCTCCAACAGCTTCTCTATATCCGAAATTTTTTTTTGCTAATGAACAGTAGCCCATCAAGTCTGATGGGCTACTGTTCATTCTTCAAATCATTTTTTTTCTATTATAATAATTTGGTGTTGAATAAAAAAATATTGGAAGATGTGTAGTTGTTAAAAAAAGAATAAATAATGAATGAAGAAATAATATTTAAATAAGATAGAAAATGTGATAAAGAATATGTTGGAAAGTGTATTTGAAAAAGTGGGTAGATAAAGGTAAAAGTCACTATTCATTCTTCAAACAGTACAAAAATTTGATGAATCTGCTGGAGATGCTCTAAGGGAAGAACTCTATACCTGGATATTCATGTCCTCGAAACACATAGCATAGATGCATATGAGTCAGCAGTAGCATCAAAGATGCAAAAAAAAAAAAAAAAAAAAAAAAACCTATTTTGCATTCCCAAACACTATTTTATCTATTTTACCAACTCATTTTATAACTCACCATACATCTCAGTTTTTATTTTTATATATAATCCAATAAAATAATATAAACTACTTAATAAAATAATAAAAATTATTCTTATCTCTCTCTTTTCTCTCACTATCTTTTTCTTTTCACACACAACTACAAGATTAAATAGTATTATTTTTTTCTTTACAACCTATGAATAATACTATATGCAACCTTACTATTCATAGGTTGCAAATTTTTCTAGGTATTCAAACTCGGATGGAGTAAGGTTTTGCTGTCTTGGATTGTAAAATAGCAACTGAAGGTGTTTACACCGCCAATGCTAGTGCTCAAAGCTGAGAAGACTTTGTCTTGGGGTTCAAAGTTGGAAGTACCACTATACACAAGATTCTTAAAATTTAAACCGATGGACTTTATTAATCAAGTTTATAAGCTAGAATTATATTTCGGTGATATTTTATTCTTTTTACTAAACGTATTCCACTAGATCCTTTTTTTTTTTTTTGAACGAATTCCTCTAGATCTTTTTTTTTTTTGAGAATCAATTCCTCTAGATCTTAGTATTTTGCATCACCATTAATTTTATGGAATGGTTGGATTTTATATGGTTTATTTTGTAGTGTAGTAGTTACAGTATTTCGCTTCTTATACAAAAAAGAATTTATGGGCATATTTTATTGTTAGCACTTGGCATTGCTACATCAATTTGTCATTAATCATGATCTTGTTCAATTTGAATAAAATATCCTACGATTATGTATTTAATAATGTAAGTAAGATAAAGTTTTTAAGGTCAAGTTTGTATGGATAGTCTTTAGTTGCCTTTACTTTTCCCTGTTGCTGATATATGGATTTATGCATGAAAGATAGAGAAATCTATTAAAAAAAAAATCATGATAATCATCTGGAGGCACGTTGTTCACGCATTGTTAGAGCATTAGCAATTGGTTTTTAAAAAATATTTCACTTTACTATCTTTAAAGGTACTTTATCTATAATATTGTGGTGCCCTAGCCCAAAATGCTTGATGGACTTTTAGCTTAGGCTCCCAATTTACTTGTTTAAGGTGGGCAAAGAATTTCCTACAATGGGAAAACCTCCTGAGGCCAACCTAACGGCCTAAGTGAAGGAATCTAGGGCCTAGTTCATATTCTACTTCTCTATGAAGGCTTCCCAAGCAGACTTAGACATTTTAGTTATTTCTCCCTCTTTTTCTCTCACGTATATCTCCCCCCCCCCCCCAAATTTTTTCAACCACTTTTCTCACACCATTTTTCTCTCACGTATATCTCCCCCCCCCCCCCAAATTTTTTCAACCACTTTTCTCACACCTTTAGCTCCTATTTATAAATTTCCCTTAGTGGGGTTGTCATGATGATGGGGTTACTTTTCATGTTGGTGGGCCCTTATGGGATATATTCCTAACCAAATGGTACCCACCTCTCGTGACAAATGTGACTCTCTTGAAACTTGCACCCGTTGTCAAATGGTGCTTGGCAAGTGCTTTCCCCCAAGGCACTACTGTTACCGTCCCATGTAGTCCCCAACTTGGTACTGGACCCCGACCAAGCACTGGCCCCCCGAATTGGTATGGGCCCTGACCTTATTTGGGCCTTATATTCTTAACCATGTAGAGGCTGATGGTTTGGGCTTATACTTGACGCTTGTACATATACCATACCACTTTATAAAACACCAAACATTCTAACTTTTATTTTTCTATATAACACATTAAAACAATATATCTACCCAATAAAATATATAACCCAAAACCGTCTCTCTCCTCTCTCTAATTTATGTCTCTCTTCCTCATCTTTTCTATCTCTCTCTCTCTCTCTCTCTCTCCACCGTGAATAAACCCAAAGCCCAACATAAACACAATTCAAGACCAACCTCTCCACCACTTGTCAATCATCAACAACATAATCTGCCACCACCATCATCAACAACACCACTGCTGCACCACTAGCCACTAACATTATCAACAACACAACCCTTACCCAAACCCACCACCTCACCACTGTTGCACCCCCCAAATCAACCCAACAAATCACAACAAAGTCATATCAAAATCACCCAAAAAAACCTAGCAAAACCACAAATCTATACCAAAATCACCAAAATCAAACCAATAAATTACCCATATAACCCACTGCCACCACCACCAATCCAAACACAACCTAACCCACTGTCGCTAAGCCAAACACCTCTTGCACCGGAACCAAAACCCACCACCACATGTAAAATCACAAGCCCTACCACATGGGACCAAAACCCGTCCAAGAATCAAACCCATAGGGGGAAAAAAAAATAAAACCAATGAAACCCACTGTAATATCCACCACCGATCTTCGACCTCCACCACAATCTCCACCACAAACACACCTCAAAAAAGGGGTTTGAGATATCATTTTTTTGGGTTTAAAGAAATAGAGAGAGACGATTTGGCCATGGAAGGGAGAAAAGGGTGAGAGGTAGAGCTAAGATTGGTGGTAGTTGTTCTGGGTTTGAGAGATAAATAGATGGGTTGGAGGTGAAGAGAGACTACTGTGGTATTGTTGACGGTGAGTGGTAAAGTGTGTAAGCTCTGACCATAGAAGGGAGAAGAGAGTGAGAGGGAGAGCTGGAGACGAGAGATTCAGAGAGTAAGAAGGACGAAGGAAGAACAAAGAAGGGAGGAGAGAAAGAGAAGGGTAGAGAGTAAATGTAAGTCAGAGAGAATAGAGAAGTGGGAATAAAAGTGATTAAAGAATTATACAACTTTGCTATAGTACCATCATAAATTTAGGATGGTACTATAGCTAAGTTGTAAAATTTTTTACGGTTGCAAATCTGGGTGATGCATCTTTTTAGAGGTTTGATGCTAAAATTTAGCATATCCGAAGTTTTACAACTCTGGATACTGATGCTTTTAGAGCATTAGTATTAGGGAATGCAAATACCAAATGTAAGAAGAATTTGGCACTTACACCCCCAAATTGGTCTACATCAGAAAACTCTAAAGGCAAGTATTGCAATTTTTTTTGCAATACTGCTATAGTACAATTCTAAAGATAGAATTGTACTGTAGTAGTATTGTAAAAATAATAATAATATTTTATGGTGTTTTTTCCCCCGAAATCTTCTCTCTCTTCCTTCTTTGTTTCTCTATTTGCCCTCTCCTTTCTTCAGAGCCAAACACCATCCTCCTCCCAACATTAACATCAACATCACACACCATCCTCCATCGTTGAAGCTTCACCAAGCCTCTCACTCATCTCCATCGCTGAAGCATCACTGCACATACCCACTGTCACCATAACCACAACCACAACCATCACAGCCACCACCACCACCCACAACCTCAACCCCAACCACCATCAACCACCATAAACCAAAACCTACTCACCCACCCACTTGCCACCACCATAAACCCCAACCCAAAATCAGCCCACCACAAACCATTCCCACCATCAACCAAAATCCACTCACCCACCTACCTTCCATCACCTTGAACCCCAACCCAAAATCAATCCACCACCAACACTATAACCCATACCCATCCACAACCAGCACCCAAAGCCACTCCGATCAACCCATGAACCCAACCACAAAAATCAAATCCCACCAAAATCAATCAAAAACCAACAAAATTAAGACTCACTGATATCAAATCACAAAACCCACTGCAGCCTAGCTACCGCAGTCCAGTCCAACCACACCGAAATCAACCCATGATCCACGAGGAAGATGTGAATAGAGATGTAGAAATTCCTGTTGGTATAAAGTCCGTGTAGTCGTCGGCCTTCCCACCGTAGAAACCCACGATCCACGAAAAACCATTGTAGCCCAGCCACACCCAGCATCAGAGAGACCCACAAAATAGAGAAAGGGAAATGGAGGGGCAGAGAGAAAGTGACAGAGAGCATGGGAGAGAAAGTGAAAAAAAGGATGAAATTCTAGCCAAGTCTGAAAAAAATGAAGTGGTAGGAAAGAAATAATAAAGAAAGATTAAAAAATAATATTTTAATAAAAAAAGAGTTTTGGGATGGTGGAGGTATTGTAAAATGGTATGGTATAAGTGATAAAGTGGTATTTTGAGATGGTAAAATAGAGTAGAGTAGCATTTTCTGATGCTAATGCTCTTAGAGGTCGAAATGGCATTTTCATAGGCCTCAACATAAGCCATTTTTTTGTCGTCCATTTGCCAGCAACTTCTTTGTGTGCTTTCAGAAACATTTTGGGTCATCTATTTTAAAAAATTGGCCCAACTACTAAACACCGAACAAACAATAAATTAAAAAAAGGGAAACATTAACATAAGATATCAAATTCAGGTTTTAAAAAAAAAAGAAAGAAAGAAATTTTGATATGTTTATAAAATATTTTGGCACCAATTTCAAGAAATGGTTCAAGTGAGAAAAAATTAGGGCTATCCATAGGTCGGTTCGGGTCAAGTTTGTGCTTAACCTGAACTTGATCCACTCACATTGGATGGTAGAAGGAGAGACCTGCCGTTGACCACTACTAACCATAGATCGAGTCAATTTTGGTTTGGGTGGATGACGGTCAGATTCAAGCAAAATTGACAAAGAAGCGGAGTAAGATGAGTTGAGATCTCGATTGATTTGAGACTAAGGGAGAGAGGGACAATGATGGTTCATGAGGAATGGTAGTTTCCGATGAGCATAGGTTGGTCGGTTCATTTTCAGTCAAGTTTCAATTCCCACCCGCTACTCGACCAACTCACATTGGTTGCTGAAGTAGGAAACCTACTGCAAGTAGCCTATTTGCTCAGTGTGAGTCAATTTCGTTTCTAGTGGCGCTCAATCAGACAATTTTATTGGGTTACCGGTTAGCCTGGACAATCCTAGAAAGGATGATGAATTGAATTAGCATCATTCCACTTAGCCCAAAAAAAAAAAAAAATCATTCGAGATATATAGAAGTTTGTATTACAAAAATAATATTTTAAAAAAATCATATTATAGAAATAGAAAATTTTAATTAAGCTGCAATAAGTAACAAATAACATTATTTTTAAACGGTAACTATACGGTACCCCGTACCTGAGCCCATTTGGGCCTGGGACTCTGGTATGGATGTATGGCCCATAAGCTCGATCTCTTTCTACCCAACAGCCTATCCCAAAGCAGCACAAGCTACGGATCCAAACTTTGCCACTTCATCATTGCTCGGCAATATTTTCCCAAGTAGTGATGAAGGGCCAACGCTCAAACACCCCATCCTTTACATATTCGGCAATGCCTCTGGAGGCACCGCTGTCCAGAATACCGATAGGAGGTGGGAGTCAAATTCCAAGGCCATTTTCACCATATCCCACTCCCACCTAGCCTCCCACTTATGATTTATAACACTGGACCGCCTGTTGCATTAAACCTAGAGATAATCATAGCCTCTCCACTAAATTTGAGCTATAAATTTGAGGAACACAGGAACGTAAGGTGGTTGTTGAAAGTTCAAGAAGAGAGGGAGAAAAAGAGTAAGAGAAGCAAGAGAGAGAGGGAGGATAAAGAGAAGAGTGATTCAAGCAGTGGAAAAGAGAAAAATGATCTCATTGAGTCTTAATGCTGAGAATGACCCAGTGTAGGAAATCCAAGCCCACTATACAAATAAGTTGTCGGCCCAAGTGAGTCCCAGCCTAATGGTCTTGCTTACGGTGCGCATAATTGGCGTCATCTGTGGGAATCTCCTACAAAGCCGTGGTTCCGTCAAGATTTACACAAGAGAATGTCAGGGAGACATTCTGGGAGTGATGCTGAAAGTGGTTCAATGGGATCTTCTTGGGGATCCTCCTGGCGAGAACGGAGGCAGAAAAGGCACGAAGATAGGGATCACGAACGGGAGGAAGAAAGGTCTAGCCTCGGCAAAGGGTCGTTCTAAACACAACGAATGGTATCCATAGCTTCAGGGCACAAACAGCACGATGAAAGAGACAAAGAGCTTGAACAGTTGCGCAGGTTAGTGAGAGATCTGGAGTTGGAAGCAGAGAATCGACACCATAGAAGGGACCAAGACAACCGAGAAAGAAGGTCCAATACCAGGGAGAATCGTCAAGAGATGGGATCCAATCAATCTAGATCCAATCACCGCCGAGAACAATCTCGTTCAGGGAATCTCATTGGCGAAGGGAACGTTCGCATTTGCAGGAGTCCCATTACTGCAAAGACCATTTGCGGTCATGGAAATATGCAGACTGTAGCTCAAATTCCCCAGAAGAGCAGCGGCCCTATAATGCGGCCATGGATATGATGAGCTGTGTGCTACAAAGTGCCGTAAGGTCACCATTTTCTGCTGTCATCGAGTGGGCCCCAATGCCAGACAGGTTCGTGCGATCCCCATTCAACTCTTACGACGAGAAAACTGACCCTATAGAGCACGTCAGTCACTATATCCAGATGATGTCCCTACATACCCATAATGATGCATTGATGTGTAAGGTTTTTCCCTCGAGTCTTGGCCTTACCACTCTGAGATGGTTTAATGGGTTACAGAAGGGCTCTATTCACGACTTCGCTAAGTTGATACAGGAGTTCGGGATACGGTTTGTAACTTGTAGCCAAGTGCCACAACCGGTAGATGCGTTACTGTCCATGAAAATGAGGGTGGGGAAAACCCTTCGTAGCTATGCTGGCTGGTATTGGGAGCTTTACAATGAGATCGGTGGAGGGAAGGAAAAGATTACTGCAAGCACTTTCAGAATAGGGTTGCCCGAGGACTCCGAACTAAGGGAATCGTTGACTAAGAAAGCCCCCCGAGGACATGAGACAGCTGATGAGGCGCATCAAAGAATATAAACGGTTGAAAGACGACTAACTGCAAAGCAAAGGAAAAACGCCTGCGATAAATCGTCCTTGGCAGAACATCTACCTACCCTGGATCTAGGGGAATTTGAGGATTCAAGAATCAGAAGCACAGGTAGGGGAGGTGAATTTGATGTTTAAGGAGCCAGTGCATAGGATTGTTGACAAGATTAAGCATGAACCGTACTTCAGGTGGCCGAACAAGATGGGAGGCGACCTGTCTAGGAGGAATTAGAATTTTTACTACACTTACCATAAGGATAAGGGCCATGCAACCGAGCAATGCTGAGTGTTAAGGGATCATATTGGGCAACTCGCTATGGCTGGGCATTTAAAGGAGTTTGTGACAGATGCTGAGGACCGAGGAGTAGGGTAGGGTGCCCTACAGAGAGCGAATCCCCTTCCACCCCTTCTTGGGATAATTGAGGTTATCCACGTTGCCCTAAGGGGCCTCACTACGGCAAGGAGGAAAGAGGTGTTGACTGTAGTATCAGTGGAAGGAAGCTTGGGCATGCCGCCGCCCATAAAAAAGATAAGACCCACCAGAGAGCTGTTTGCTTTCAACAATAGCAATTTGGAAGGAATGATTCAGCTGCACGACGACGCATTAATAGTCACGGCTCAGGTAGGCAGCTTCGTTGTGAAGAGAATAATGATAGACCAGGGAAGCGGGGTTGAGGTTATGTACCCAGACCTATTCAAGGGGCTCAGGTTGAGGAACGAGGATCTTTCAAAGTATAGCACGCCCTTGGTTGGGTTCAACAGTAAAATGGTAGTTTCCGAGGGGCAGATCTCTCTGCTCGTGAACATGGGAAGCAAGGAGGTAGTGGTAAAGTTAATAGTAGTTGCTTCGTTCTCCCTATACACGACAATACTAAGAAGGCCATGGATCCATGCAATGGGAGCTGTCCCGTCCACTCTACATGTAAAAGTCAAGTTCCCCACTGATCAAGGTATCATTGTGGTATGAGGAAGCCAGCAAGTGGCCAGACAGTGCTTAGTCACCATAGTCAATTGGAAGAAAGAGCAAACTGACCAGAAGGAGCAGGCTGAGCATAAATGCCCGACACTGGGGATTCCTTTATAGTAATTACAGAATTCACAAGAGGAGAAGGGGGCCGGGTGTGCCGAGAAGATGGTCAAGATGAGGGTATTGCCGGACGTAGACAAGTACTTCCAGATAGGAGAAAACATGAGGGACTAGGAAAAAGTAGAAATGTTATTACTCCTAATATAGAATGTGGATGTGTTTGCATGGAGTCCATATGAAGTGCTCGGTGTGGACCCCAAGTTCATCATCCATAGACTTAGAGTCGACCCCTCGTTCACTCCTAAGAAGCAGAGGTTGAGGAGATCAGCCTGGGAGCATACCGAGGCGGTGAAAGCGGAAGTCCGAAGATTGAAGGATGCTGGGGTAATAAGGGAAATTTTCTTCCCAGATTGGTTGGCAAATATCATGGTGGTGAAGAAGAAGAACAGCAAGTGGAGGGTTTGTGTGGATTTCACAGACCTGAACTGAGCATGCCCAAAAGATCCTTTTCCTGTGCCAAAGATTGATCAGTTGGTGGATGCCACGTATGGGCACCCGTGGATGAGCTTTTTGGATGCTTTTCAAAGGTATCACCAGATCGCCTTGGTGCCCGAGGATCAAGAGAAAATGGCATTCATTTTCCCGTAAGCTAATTATCATTACCCAGTAATGCCCTTCGGACTAAAGAACGCTGGGGCCACATACCAACGAATGATGACGAGAATGTTCCGAGACAAGATAAGGCGTACAGTTGAAGTGTACATCGATGACATGGTGGTGAAGAGCAAGCAGGTAGCACAGCATATGGAGGACCTTTAGGGGGTTTTTGAGGTTCTCTGACAGCAAAAGTTGCGTCTTAACGCGGAAAAATGAGCGTTCGGCATGGGGACCGGAAGATTCCTGGGGTACCTAATCACTAGACGAGGAATTGAGATCAACCCCGACCAAATTAAAGCTGTGAAAAGATTGAAGCCACCGAGAAATCCGAAAGAAGTGCAAGTGTTAACCGGGATGCTAATTGCCCTTAATCGGTTCATCTCCAAATTCGCAGATCACTACCGACCATTCTACCAACTTCTGAAGAAATGGATTGGATTTTAGTGGAACGAAGAATGCAACAAAGCTTTTATGGATCTGAAGCATTATTTAGCGCGGCACCCATGCTTACGGCACCAGAACTAGGTGAGGATTTATTCATGTAACTGGCAGTGTCTGAGCACGCTGTGAGTGCTGTGCTACTGAGGGACCAAGGAATCCAGCAACTCGTGTACTACATCAGCAAGACTCTAGTTGATGCCGAGATGAGATACTTACCTCTAGAGAAGCTTGTGTTGGCCCTAATACACGCCACCAGAAAGCTGCCACACTACTTTCAAGCTCATACGATATACGTCTTAACCGAATATCCCTTGCATTCATTATTGAAGAGGTCAGACATCACGAGCCGAATAGCAAAATGGGGAACTCAACTTGGTTCTTTTAACATACGGTATAGACCCTGAAAGTCGGTGAAGGGCCAGATCCTTGCAGATTTCATCGCCGAGTTTTTGCCGAAAGGGAATGGGGAGATAGTTTGCCATCTAGAGGTTCGCCCATGGAACGTATTCGTGGACGATGCGTTGAGCTCCACGGGGGCCGGTGCAGGGGTTGTCATAATCACCCCGAAAGGAATACGATTAAAGCACTCATTTAGGTTGGGTTTCAAAGCGTCTAACAACGAGGCATAATGCGAAGCCTTTTTGGCCGAACTAAGGACAGTTTTAAGATTAGGTGCTCGGGAAGTGGAAGTGTATTCAAATTTACGTCTGGTGGTTAATCAGGTGCAGGGCAGTTTTAAAGCCTGAGATCCCCGGATGAAAGCATACCTGAAATGGGTGAAGCAGGCTATAACCGGATTCAGCACGGTAAAGGTTTTCCAAGTGGCTCGAACATAAAACAGACACGCCAACTTCCTCGCCATGCTAGCATCATCAGTAGCCGAAGAGATACCCCGGCTAATTAAAGTCGAGCTTGTTTCAGCAATCACAACCCTTGGGCCGTGCTGGATGGACCCCATCATCGACTTCCTGGCAGAGGATCGACTTCCGTGTGACGAAAAGAAGGGTAGCAAGATTCGTAGAATGGCTCCTCGGTATTGGCTATCAGAAGATCAGACTTTGTATCGGAGGTCCTTCGGAGGGCCATACCTTTTGTGCTTACGCCCAAAGAAGGTGGGCAAGCTCTTGGCCGAGCTTCATGATGGAGTGTGTGGCAGCCATGTAGGGGGACATTCATTGGCGCACCGGGCAATGACTCAAGGGTGTTAGTGGCCTCAAATGCAGAAGGACACTGCCGAGTATGTACTTAAGTGTGAACAGTGTCAGAAGCATGCCCCTCTAATCCATCAGCTCGTAGGCCATTTGAACCCAATCAACAGTCCTTGGCCTTTTACACAGTGGGGGCTGGATATCATCAACCCATTCCCCCAGGCGATGGGTAATCGAAGATTCGTTCTGGTGCCTGTCGACTATTTTACTAAATGGGCGGAGGCAGAAGCTTTGGCCAATATACGGGACGTGGACGTGAAAAAATTCGTGTGGAAGAATATAATCACAAGGTTTGGGGTATCGAACTCTCTTATATCAGATACTGGGCTACAATTCAACAGTCGGGCCTTCAGTTAATTCTGTGGTGATTTTGGCATAAAAAACTGGTACTTAACTCCAATGTATCCCCACATGACAGTAGGCAATATCGACATCGCTAGGAACATTATAGGCATCCCTAAAACTAGCCAAGGTGTCTACAGAAGAGAGATGGGAGTAACCCATTTTACAAGTGAGAATTCTTAAAGAAAAGAAAGACTAAGATTACTGAAGAATAGAATGAAATGGAGCAAACAGGAAGAAAAAGAAAAGGAAATTACTATTGGCTCTAAGGAGGAGGTGTGTTCTGGGCTAAGAGATGAGCCATGAAAGTAGAATGCTCGGTAGAGTAAATGATTGAAGGATGAAGAATGCAAAAGTGAGGGAAAGAGACAGAAGTGATTATTTATAGGGGTAGGAAGGGAGATAAGTAGCATTAAATAATCTGTTGGCGGGAAACCACGTGAATCGCCACTTTAACTGCCACGCGCATGACGCCTCGGTTCACGAACTGTTAGACAATGATGACGGATAAGCCACCAGTCAGGTTTAAACGCGTCTTTTGAGGGGTGCATTAATATGTTCTTCAACTGTTGGATACTGACTTTTCGGCTTCTCGAGTGGATTCCACCCCTTGTGATCCTTGATTCATCCTCGAGAATGGAGGACGAATCAAGGGGGGGCTAATGTACGATACCCCACACCTGGGCCCATTTGGGCCTGGGACTCTGGTATGGATGTGTGGCCCATAAGCCCGATCTCTTTCTACCCAGCAGCCCATCCCAAAGCCACACAAGCTGCGGATCCAAACTTTGCCACTTTATCATTGCTTGACAATACTTTTCCGAGCAGTGATGAAGGGCTAACGCTTAAACACCCTGTTCTTTACATATTCGGCAATGCCTCCAGAGGTGCCACTATCGAGAATACCCACAGGAGGTGGGAATCAAGTTCCAAGGCCATTTTCACCATATCCCACTCCCACCTAACCTCCCACTTTTGATTTATAACATTGGACCACCTGTTGCATTAAACCTAGAGATAATCATAGCCTCTCCACTAAATTCGAGCTATAAATATGAGGAACACAGGAACGTAAGGTGGTTGTTGAAAGTTTAGGAAGAGAGGGAGAAAGAGAGAGAGAGAGAGAGGGAGGATAAAGAGAAGAGTGATTCAAGCAGTGGAAAAGAGAAAAGTGATCTCATTGAGTCTCAGTGCTGAGAACGACCCAGTGTAGGAAATCCAAGCCCACTATACAAATAAGTTGTCGGCCTAAGTGAGTCCTAGCCCAGTGGTCTCGTTTATGGTGCACACAGTAACAATCACAACGTTATATATTATAAAATTTCAAAAATTTTCCTTCAAATTAGTTGAAAAGAATAATTATTTACATATGTTAATAGTAACATGAATAGTCAAATTTTTAAATATTTTTATATACAAGCAAATAGTCACTAACTAAGCAAAAGTAGTTTTTTATTCTTAAATAAAAAGAGGTTTTGTTAATTGGTACCCTTGGAGAATTTGTTAATAGATCATTTTAGAAAAGTTTTAATATCACTATCATGGGAAATATAAAAACTATTAAAAAAATCATTTTTTTAAATTTTATTTATTTATTTATTTTATAAAAAATTTTAAAAAATTTTTCCTAAATCAATACTTTTAGGCATTTGTTAACTTTTCCCATAAAAAGAATAAGAGCCATCCGTTTTAGCTCGTAACTATCATACTTTATCCTTTGAAAAACCAATACTTGAGAGTCATTGTCTAATCTTAGAATCATCACAACATTAATGATTTCAGTTGTAGAAGATAAAAACTTTATGATAAAACTTAGATATATATCTTTTTTATATATACTTTAAATTCCATTAAATTTAAATAATCTACATTTTTAGCCACGCATGTTATTATTATTATTATTACAGATTTGTGTCCTTTGACATCCTAGAAGGAAACATTTAAATGCAATCTGCTGCAGAAACTTATCAATGTTTTCATGACACACACATACACTTGCCATATTTTTTCTCTCAACCATAAAGAGTAGGAGTATTACTAATTTACTAGAATGTGATAAGATATTTAAGTCATATTTCTAAACAGTTTATCAAAAAAAAAAAATTTTTCTAATCAATTTAAATTAAAAAAAAAAATGCCATGATTTATAACTTATAAGGACAAAAACCAAAGTATAGTTTGGCATTCCAACAGAGAATAACTCTTATCACATCACATTCCTGTATCAAGAAAAGAGTGAAGACAATACAAGGAGAAAGTACTGATTTGTTACTTTGATATGTAGTTATAACGCTCAGCTCAAAGAATTTTTTTTGGGTGTTCCTTAACAAGAATAAATTATACAATCTAATAAAAAGAAAATCTTACATATTGACGACAATGACAACAACAACAATAATAATAAAAAAAAACGCAAATATATAAAGTTTTACAACATAAAACTTGTGGAGTTCAGCTGTGATTGTTGTTAGTGTTGTTGAACAGGGATGGTTGGCAATGGCTGGGAAGAATAAGTGAGTTTCTTATTTCCTTTTAGCCTTTAGGTTGATTTAGTTTTAGTTTAAATTGTTTAATGACTTGTGAATCCGTGAGACACTGAGAATTTTTTATTTATTTTTATTTTTATAAAATATTTGTTGAATTAAAAACGTAATCATGTTGGTGTTGTAGTAGTGATAAACTGATAGTCTTAGTCTGGTATGAGATTGATCTTGTACTAGGTTTTTCTATTGGCATTTGGTTTGGGTCTTGTTAGTGGTTTTATTATTATTATTATTATTTTCCAGATTTTCGTTTGAGTGTGTGTGTGTGTGTGTGTGTGTTTTTTCGGGGGGTGGGGGGTGGGGTGGGGGAGAGTTTCTATGGTTTTATAAACCAGTACGTTACTAGTTTTTTTGTCGGACCGAGATCCGACCGATGGTCGAACCGGTGACATCATAAATAATATAATTAATAAAATTTTAAATGATATAAATAAAAATATAATAAGTTTATTACTAATAATATGATAGCAAAATGTAAAAAAATAATATTTAGTGACACTTTTCGTGTAAATTTAATCAAATTTCCTTAGAATGAATAATCACATGTTTAATTATAATTATAAAAATAAAAAGTTTATTAATTATATATATATATATATATAAGCATAATGAATTAATTGATGTTATATAAAAATTTAATAACTTTTTAAGTTTATTCACTTAATTAACTAAAACTACTATTTTTTTAATCAAAATTATCGGAAAAAGAAAAAAGAAAAGTAGTTGTACATTAAAAAAAACTAAATTTACGTGACTTTGATCAATTAGTTGTATAATATATATATTATAATGTTTTTGAAAAAAATAGTTGTATAATGACAATGTGTCAGGTAAAGCAAAAACTAAAACCAAATTTATGTGACTTTGATCAATTAGTTGTATAATATATACTATAATGTTTTTGAGGAAAAGTAGTCGTACAATGATAGTGTGTCAAGTAAAGTAAAAACTAAAAGTAACGCCGTAGTATAGGCTTAAAAGAATATAATTTTTTAGGCAATATTTTAGTGGGAGTTAGAGTTGTATTTTTACTAAATTGTCTTTTAGTTTTATATCTACTTAAACATATGGATATAAGGGCATTTTTGAACTAAAAAATGAAAAATCTAAACAGAGAAAACTTTTTAAATAATAGTGTAGACAAAACCATGTGGTTCTTTTTACTTGAAAAACTCTAATATATTATTAAGTTGTTCAAATTTTAGATCAAAATTTAATTTCATTAGCATAAAAAAATTTCAGGTGTTTCCAATTTTTTTTAAAAGTAGATAAAATATAAAATTTTAAATTATTATATATAATTTTTTTTTTCAAACCAAGTGGTCTTAAGATCACCTGAATAAAAGCTGGCGCCGCCTCTGGTAGTTCTGTCAAAAACAGATTTGCACAATGATTCGCAAGGAAATTTTAGTTGAGTCATGAGTTGACAAGTCAAAAGACTCAGAACACTAGAAATTTTGTTTCATGTGTGTAGCTCACAAACCAATCCGAGAATCGATTTGAAAGACTTTTTTTATTTTTTTCTCCAGTGACATATGGACAACGGACAAGTACACATACATCGAGATTTTGAAAAAAAATTCTTCAAATTTATTCAATATTTTTTTATCGAGTTTCGATTTAAAAAATTTAACCAATTGTTTGTTTTTTTTTTTATTTTTTTTATTTTTATAGCACACAAAATATACAACAGGACGCCAATTTCAGAACTGCTAGGGGCAGTAGTTTGTTCTTTTATGGGCTTAATTATTATGTCAAATCTTTTTCCCCAAGCATCTGTGTTTGACTCACTGTTCACCGTTAACACCTGTGCTGTCCGTTCCACGAAAGTTCGTCATCTTAATACAGTAACAGCAACCTTCTCAATCCTCATCACTATCTTTCCCTATATATTAACTGAGAGAAGTACTCAAATCTAGAGGTTCCATTTTCCTCTGTTACAGAAAAAGCTGAGAGCTCCTTTGATTTTCTGAGTTACGTACGTACGTACGCTAGTTTCTTCCGTCCGTGTTTCACCTTCTCATCTTTCTCTTCCGCTTCTGAGTACTCTTCTCTGCTCCATTTGTTCACTTAAATCATGGATATCTAAGGTTCTTCTAATTTTACTTTTTTTCTTTTTTGCTCTTTGTGTACACCTACATATGTTTTTTTTAGATCCTAGTCTTTGATATGAATTTCGCTATATTAGGTAGTCTTTAATGTTTAGTTTCCCAAATCAGTTTTAGACATAAAATCAGCTAGTTACGCTTTCTTGCCTTTGTTTGACCATATAAATTATGGATTCAAGCTTTGATTTCGTGAACGGTTTTTCTACCATGTCGCCAAATTCCGAGGATCAGTTCTCAAATCTTATAAACGGGCACACATTCAATCAACTATCTCCTCCTCCTACTACAGACCTTAACTTCCTCGAAAGTCCAAATCTTTCATCTGATCTTGATCTGGGTCCCACTGGTTTTGAGACCTCGATCACAACCACCGTTGGTCCAGAGGGTCAACCACATGTTGTTGTTCCGCCTATGTTGCAGGCAGACTTCACTTCGTCCCCGGACGACAGTGATTTCTCTGAAACGGTTCTTAAGTACATAAATCAGATTCTTATGGAAGAGAACATTGAAAACAAGCCTTGCTTGTTTTATGACCCTTTGGGTCTAAAAGACACTGAGAAATCTTTCTATGATGCTCTTGGTCAAGAAAACCCTCCTTTACCAAATCAAAATAGCGTTGAGAGTCCTGTGTTTTCATCAAGTAGTGGTGATTATGGCACTAACAGTACTAGTAGTTCTAGCACTGTCAATGATTCTCTATGGCAAAGCGATCTTGGAGAGCATAACTATCAGCCTTCTTTATCACCGCCTCCTGTTCTGGGTGAGCATAATGCTGTCCAGTCTAATTTCAATCCCACTGATCAATCACAGTTTTTTGGGAATTTGCCAAATGGTAGTGTCAATCATTTTGGTAATGGGTTGGAGGTTATGGCTCACAATATTTTTACCAATAGTAGTGAATCAATATTGCAATTTAGGAGGGGGTTAGAGGAAGCTAGTAAGTTTCTTCCTAAGAGTAATAATTTGGTTATTGATTTGGAGAGCAACATGGTTTCTTCTTCTGAGTGGAAAGGAGAGGATCTAAAGGTGGAATCTTTGGTGGTGAAGGGTGAGAAAGAGAGTGATTCGCCGGATGGGTCAAGAGGGAGAAAGAATCGTGAGAGGGAAGAGATAGAATTAGAAGAAGGTAGGAGCAATAAGCAGGCTGCTGTTTATGTAGAGGAGTCTGAGGAGGCTGAGTTATCAGAAATGCTTGATAAGGTTTTGCTTTGTACTGATGCGCCTGCTTCAATGTGTGGTGATAATTGTGAACCTTTGCAGAATGATGCAAGCAAGGCCTTGTTGCAGACAAATGCGCAGGCACAAGGAGGTAATGGTGGGAAAGGTAGTCGTAATAAGAAGCAAGGGAAGAAGAAGGAGACAGTTGATTTGAGGAGTCTTTTGATTCTATGTGCACAAGCTGTCTCGACAGGTGATGGTAGAACTGCTAATGAGTTGTTGAAGCAGGTTAGGCAACACTCAACCCCTTTTGGTGATGGGTCTCAGAGAGTGGCTCATTTCTTTGCTAATGGTCTTGAGACACGCTTGGCTGGCATTAGTATAGGAAGTCAAATGGTTTACAAGAGGGTGTCAGCTCTGGAAAAGTTGAAAGCTTACCAAGTTTATCTTTCAGCCTGCCCTTTCAAGAGGTTCTCATATGGCTTTTCTAATAAAATGATTTTGCATGCAGCAGAGAAAGCAACTACTCTTCATATTGTAGATTTTGGTATCCAATATGGTTTCCAGTGGCCACTTCTGATCCAGTTGCTCTCAAAAAGACCTGAAGGAGCTCCCAAGCTACGCATTACAGGGATTGATCTTCCACAACCTGGATTCCGTCCAGCAGAGTGCATTGAGGAAACTGGTCGTCGCTTGGAAAGGTACTGCAACCGATTTAATGTTCCTTTTGAATACAATGCTATAGCATCACAGAACTGGGAAACTATTCGAATTGAGGAGCTTAAGATTGAGAGGAATGAGGTGCTTGCTGTGAATTGTGCATTCAATATGAAGAACCTACTTGATGAAACAGTTGAAGGGACTAGTCCAAGGAATGCAGTTTTGAACTTAATCAGGAGGATGAAACCTGATATTTTTGTTAATTCTATTGTTAATGGGTCCTTCAATGCCCCATTCTTTCTCACGAGGTTCCGAGAAGCACTTTTCTACTTCTCTGCATTGTATGATGTATTTGATGTTACTATACCCCGTGACAATCCAGGAAGGTTGATTATTGAGAGGGAGTTCTTTGGGAGGGCTGCTATGAATGTTATAGCATGTGAAGGGTTAGAGAGGGTTGAGAGGCCTGAAACATACAAGCAGAGTCAAGTTCGAATTTCGAGAGCTGGGTTCAAGAAGCTCCCATTGAACCAAGAGCTCATGAGTGTAATCAGGGCAAAGATTAAGGAATGGTACCACAAGGATTTTATTCTTGATGAAGACAGCCACTGGATGCTTCAGGGATGGAAGGGCCGGATTTTCTATGCTTCCTCTTGTTGGGTGCCGGCTTAGGAATCCTGTTTGATATATTTTTGTAAAAACTCATAATTGAGGGCTAGGTGGACGAGGATACTTTAGGTACCGTGCGAATGACTTTTGTTGTTCATTTTTAATTTTTTCTCTCTTTGTTTTGTACATTCAGGGAACTGTGATCATATCTATGTGTGTTTATATTCTTTACCCTTTTGTAGGTGTTTCTATAATTTGGTTAACACAACAAGTGGAAATGAATCTAACTTTGTGGGTTTCATTTTTACAGATTGCTTGTGGTATAGTGGCCTTTTCGAGAAAAAACTTCGAGAGTTGTCATGTTTACACTCATCTGCTTTTCATCTGATATTGGATGCATTATCCGACCCTGTCTCTTTGATATGGATGATGTTTGAAGACATATTGATGCTAGTATAAGTATCATGTATATACAGTTGGTACTTTGGCTAAGGATAGAATAAAAAGTTAGAATGCACTGCAAATCCTGTTGGGAAGGAGATGGTGTAATTACACTGACTGGCTACTGGCTTGCTTCTTGCGACTTTTGTATTAAAATCTGTTTTTTCTTAGTTGAACTTCCACATTGGTGCATGTAATTTAGGGGAGGGAGGTTGCCCTTCTCCTTCTTTGTAATTTTTTAGATGAGCTGGAAGTTGTTTATTTTGTTATATGTATTTCAGAAAGTTGAATTTCAGAATTTCCTTATATTGCGGTTCTCTTTTCTGGTTCCTTGATCAATATCTTTGCAATCCTGTTCACTTGTTTCTTATCTGTATGGATGGTATATTTACTATGATTTAATCAACTGAATATTGTTAATGCAATTTCAGATATATTAAATGTCATTCTTGTTGATCTAAAAAATGTAAGCTTGGCTAATGCTTGCATGTTGTTATCGGATGTATGCTGTTGCTGGGTTTGTCTGTCTGATTTTGTTGAAATCTATTTTGAGTTATAAAATAAGGTGAATTGGTAAAGAGGGTTTCTTTATTGAAGGAGTTTTAAAGTAATGCCTCAAACTTGCTCACCACAATCCATTAGTCCATTCAACAAAATTACCACACAGTCTGCCTTCTTGGCCATCACTAGTGTTCTTCTGGCGACTCACCTCTGTTGCCACCAATCATGACAACATTTCCCCCTTACCACCATTGTAAAACTGCCAATGCCACCACCGAGTCCCTTTCATGTTTTTAGAAGCATACTAACAAACATGTTTTCCCTACAGTTCCCCATTCGGATTCAGCCTCAGTCATGGTATGCTTCAAATGTGAGTTGAAGTGTCTGTCCCCTTCGTGCTACAACATGTCACCGACTATATTTTTCATGGTTTTTAGACTGGCAATCAACATGATGATTAACAGTACGATGAATATTAAAAAAAAAAAATGGCAGCCCTGAAAGTTAAATTATGATTTGTGAAAGTCGAAATTTTGGTAATTGGTTTACACATCAATTATATGGAGTTAGGAATCCCAACTCAATATGATTATGCATTAAAATACAGCCAACTTTACGACCTTATTTGGTACTACGCCAAAGCCATGGCTTATGGTTATTAGGAAGCGTGTTCTGTATATCTGTTTCATGATGTCTTCCTCTGGAGAATAAAGAAATCTCTCATTAGAGTGGTTGGTCTGATTGGGTTTAAATTCAAGTAGTATGTTGAAAATGTATTTGATTTTCCATACTGGTGCTTTGAATCACCTTGAATGAGGTTGTCGGATTGCTTCATTAAGTGCTGATTGGTGGATGATTAAAGGGGTGGTATCTCATCATAAAGTTCATAGTATTCGGACTCAATGGGGGTGGGAACTATAGTCAAAAACTGATTTTCTCCCCCTGCAAAACCTATAGATTTTTCCTTGTCAACCAGAATTTAGTGGAGAAAGTGGTGCCTTTGAGTAGCGAATAATATCAACCAGATAAATATTTTTACTTAAATTCACCCTTGGTCTAAACAAAGGAAGGAAAACACAACATGTTAAGCAATAATCAAATCCTCATGCCTACTTTCTTGAGTCTTTTGGCTAAATATTGCTAATTCTGAAACATATTTGCGTTATAGGTACTGTTACAAGTTATTTGGGGATTTGAGGAGAGAGATTGAATTTCGGCAACAGTATTGCCAAAATTCCAAGAAAAGTAGGAGAGAGAATGAGGGAAAAGGTGGAGAGAGAAAAATTGTGAATTACGGCAACGCTCGTAATTCGCTGCCTAAATATCTGCCCGGGCACTGTGAGACGAAGTGCTCTGAGTGGTGCCCAAACAAACTAAAAAAAATTTGTCCCTATTGTGGCAATACCATTGTCGAAAATTGGAGTGGAAAAAAAAAAAAGTAAATACCGAAATCTGGGAGGAATTTAAAAAAAATATATAATGTGCTACGTACACAATATTTTTACAATATTTTCACAACAAATCACAGGTAACTGGTTATTATTAATTCAAATTTAAATTTAACATTGAGATTACTATTTTAATCAAACAATAACAATAAGTAACAACCTGACACTTAGAATTTGTTGTAAAAATATTGTAAAAATTGTGTGCTGGAAATTTTTTTTTTTTTTTTCAATTGTGGCAATGGTATTTTCGCAATACCATTGCCACAATTGAGAATTTTTTTTTTTTTTTTAGAAATGAAGTGCACAATTTTTACAATATTTTTACAACAAATTCTAAATGTCAGGTTGTTACTTATTGTTATTGTTGGATTAAAATAGTAATCTCAATGTTAAATTTAAGTTTGAATTAATAATAACCAGTTACCTGTGATTTGTTGTGAAAATATTGTAAAAATATTTTGTACATAGCACATTATATTTTTTTTTTAAATTCCTCCCAGATTTCGGTATTCACTTTTTTTTTTTTTTCCACTCCCATTTTCGGCAATGGTATTGCCACAATAGGGACAAATTTTTTTAGTTTGTTTGGGGCACCACTCAGAGCACTTCGTCTCACAGTGCCCGGGCAAATATTTGGGCAGCGAATTACGAGCGTTGCCGTAATTCACAATTTTTCTCTCTCTACCTTTTCCCTCATTCTCTCTCCTACTTTTCTTGGAATTTCGACAACATTGTTGCCGAAATTCAATCTCTCTCCTCAAATCCCCAAATAACTTGTAACAGTACCTATAACGCAAATATGTTTCAGAATTAGCAATATTTAGCCAAAAGACTCCTACTTTCTTTGTCATTTTAAGAGGTTTGTTCGAAGTTTATAAGAGGTTGGTTCAAAATCGTGGGTATATAATATATGCACTAGTATTTATTTTTAGGGAAATGTATTAGAAAAGATAAACATAGCTTTGATATTATTATTATTATTATTATTATTATTATTATTATTTGCTAAAAGCTTTGATAATATGTTAAAAATTATGAGATATAGTTATAGTATAATGATAAAATATACACAAAAAAATGAAGAAAAATTAACGTTGATCAGCCTTAAAGACCTACATTTATAGCAAAAAGCTACATATTTTCTCTTAAGCTTTGTATGGTACAACGAAACCATACACTGCAAATCCTGTTGGATGCACATGATGATTGAGGCTTGAATGATGAAGACGATGAATATCATACTTGTGGCAACTGATGATTATAGGCATGCCCTGAAAAACTATGTTTGAAGATGATAGAGACTCGTGGCTAGAAAGATGGCTAATAAAGGCTACATATTAGAGGCACTGTATGAGTGACGTGGCTTGAAGGCAGGGCCGGCCCTAGGCTTAGGCCACTTAGGCAATCACCTAGGGCCCCTACTAAGGCCCCAAATTTTGGGGCAAAAATTGTGATATATATATATATATTTTAAATATATTTTTTTGAGATATAAGAAAAAAATTAGTTTTACATTTTTTTTTTTTTACTTTTAAAAAGTATTAAAGAATTGAGTAATGCTAGAGATATTACAATTTTAAATACATAAGCTTACAAATATGTGTCACTAATTACAAAAAATAATTTAGATAGGAAAATACTATAAATACTATAAATTTTACTTTAAAACCTTTATACAAATTAATGTAACAATTAATATGATTTGTAGACGTTAAGTCGTTAACAACCTATTAAATGCATTTTTAAATTACTTAGTGATATATCTTTATAAGCATCATGTTGTAAAATTTATAATATTCCTAACATAATTCATTCAAATACTTGTTTATTATTTTCTTGAAGTGTCATTAGTCACATTCATTGCTATAACATTTGTACTTTTTTTTTGTAAAATTTGTTATAGTTTTAGCATTTGTTTAAAAAAAAATTACAAGATAAAAAGAATGCAATTTTGTTATATAGAAATTATGATGTTGAAAACTAGTTAAATATTATTTAATTAATGACAAAAAGGCCCATTTAAATATATCATCTTAGGCTCAATGTTTGTTGGGCTGCTCCTGCTTGAAGGGGATAAAGCTATGTGACTAGGAAGAAAGTTAATTAGGAGGCTATCAATGATACTAGTCAAGATGATCGTTGACAATTGATCAAAAGGAAAGTTGAAAACTAGGTGCAGAAAGAAAGAACACATGCTCATTATCAAAAAATGGCTGATTTAGGTGGTCCATGATATTGAACAAATGTAATGTTTGTTATATACACCCTATTACGCACCTTTTTTTCCCTTCTTCTTTTGAAACTGAAATAATATTTTGAAGATACAATTTAAGCACACATTTGTTGTAGTAGGGACTAGGGAGTCCTTAAGTCTTTTATATAATCCTAGGCAATCCTTTAGCCTTGGATAATGCTTCAGTACGTCTCATTATATATTCATAAGTTTGTCCTTAAATGCTAGCAATATTTTTGGGAAAAGTATGAGGTCTTGATTTGTTATTAGTTTACATATGTGTATGGTTGGGATAGGCCCTAGGCCTTCCTGGGTGAAATAACCATTTACATAGGTTATAAAATTGTTAGCCACATCTATGCTATACTCATAGACTAATTTAGTAACAATTAATGCTCATTGTAATTGTTGATACAACCTTGGTTAACATAGTATGCCCATATAACACACACCAACAAAACACATGCTTAATCAATATCCCATCAATTTGAGGCATCATAGGATGGTTCGAGTTGAAGTGAAGGATGGAGGAGAGGGTGTCAATTGGGCCGGCCCTACCACTAGGACAATTAGGCGGTCTCCTAAGGCCCCCAAGTGGAACAAGGCCACCCAAATTTTAACCAGTAATAATATTTTTATACCTATAAGAGTATTGATTAGGTCAAAATATTAGCCAATAGATTGAAAAAAAAAATGGATACAACAAAAAATAATCATTTACATATGTTAATAGTAACATGAATAGTCAAAATTTTTAAATATTTTTATATACAAGTGAATAGTCACTAACTGAGTAAAAGTTATTTTTTATTCTTAAATAAAAAGAAGTTTTGTTAATTGCTACCTTAGGGAATTTATTAATAAATCATTTTAGAAAACTTTTAATATCACTTTGATGGGAAATATAAAAAATTATAAAAAAAATAATTTTTTTCCCCATAAAAATTTTTTAAAAATATTTCTTGAATCAATACTCTTAGGCATCCGTCAACTTATCAATAAAAAGAATATGAGCCATCCATCTTAACTCGTAACTATCATACTTTATCCCTTGAAAAACCAATACTTGAGAGTTTAAACATGAACAAGGAACTGCAAGCATTTTTAGAGTTGAGTCATTGTCTAATCTTAGAATCATCCACAACATTAATAATTTCAGTTATAGAAGATAAAAATTTTATGATAAAACTTAGATATATTTCTTTTTATATATACTTCTAATTCCATTAAATTTAAATAATCTACATTTTTTAGCCATGCATATTATTATTATCATTATTATTTTGATAGATTTGTGTCCTTTGACATCCTAGAAGGAAACATTTAAATGCAACCTGCTGCAGTAACTTATCAATGTTTTCATGACACACACATACATTTGCCATATTTTTTCTCTCAACCATAAAGAGTAGGAGTATTACTAATTTACAAGAATGTGATAAGATATTTAAGTCATATTTCTAAACAGTTTACCAAAAAAAAAAAAAAAAATTCTAACCAGTTTAAATTAAAAAAAAAATGCTATGATTTATAACTTATAAGGACAAAACCCAAAGTATAGCTTAGCGTTCCAATTGAGAATAAGGGCTTGTTTGATACATGTATTTAAAAACTAAAAATTATTGTTTAAAAATATTTGTAAAAATACATGTAAGTAAAAAAATGTGTTAAAATATATAAAATACTGTTTAAAAATTAAAAATAATTGTTTGAAAATACAAATCAAACGGATCCTAAGTCTTATCACATCACATTCTAGTATTAAGACAAAGAGATGGTATAAAACGTTTGAAATATATGTATTCTCACACTCATATGCCCACCCTCATGTAATATGCATTTGAAACACTTTATTTTTTTTCAAGACAAGAGTGAAGACAATCCGAGGATAAAGTACTGAAGATAATTTTAGTTGAGTCATGAGAAGACAAGTCAAAAGACTCAAGACATTTGAAATTTTGTTTCACGCGTGCAGCTCAAAAACCAATCCGAGAATCGATTTGAAAGACTTTTTTTTTTCCCCAGTGACATATGGACAAGTGCACATACATCGAGATTTTGAAGAAAAATTCTTCGAATTTATTCAATACCTTTTAAAGAGTTTGAATTTTAAAAATTAAACCAATTGATTGTTCTTTTATGTGCTTAATTATTATGTCAAATCTCTTTCCCCAAGCATCTCTGTGTTTCACTCGCTGTTCTCTGTTAACACCTGTGCTGTGCGTTCCACGACAGTTCGTCATCTTAATAAAGTAACAGCAGCCTTCTCAATCATCATCACTATCTTTCCCTACATATTAACCGGGAGAAGTACTCAAATCTAGAGGTTCCATTTTCCTCTGTTACAGAAAAAGCTGAGAGCTCCTTTGATTTTCTGAGTTACGTACGTACGTACGCTAGTTTCTTCCGTCCGTGTTTCACCTTCTCATCTTTCTCTTCCGCTTCTGAGTACTCTTCTCTGCTCCATTTGTTCACTTAAATCATGGATATCTAAGGTTCTTCTAATTTTACTCTTTTTCTTTTTTGCTCTTGGTGTACGCCTACGTATGTTTTTTTTAGATCCTAGTCTTTGATATGAATTTCGCTATATTAGGTAGTCTTTAATGTTTAGTTTCCCAAATCAGTTTTAGAAATAAAATCAGCTAGTTACGCTTTCTTGGCTTTGTTTGACCATAGAAATTATGGATTCAAGCTTTGATTTCGTGAACGGTTTTTCTACCATGTCGCCAAATTCCGAGGATCAGTTCTCAAATCTTATAAACGAGCACACATTCAATCAACTATCTCCTCCTCCTACTACAGACCTTAACTTCCTCGGAAGTCCAAATCTTTCATCTGATTTCGATCTGGGTCCCACTGGTTTTGAGCCCTCAATCACCACCACCGTTGGTCTAGAGGGTCAACCATATGATCCACCACATGTTGTTATTCCGCCTATGTTGCAGGCAGACTTCACTTCGTCCCCGGACGACAGTGATTTCTCTGAAACGGTTCTCAAGTACATAAATCAGATTCTTATGGAAGAGAACATTGAAAACAAGCCCTGCATGTTTTATGACCCTTTGGGTCTAAAAGACACTGAGAAATCTTTCTATGATGCTCTTGGTAAAAAAAACCCTCCTTTACCAAATCAAAATAGCGTTGAGAGTCCTTTGTTTTCATCAAGTAGTGGTGATTATGGCACTAACAGTACTAGTAGTTCTAGCACTGTCAATGATTCTCTATGGCAAAGCGATCTTGGAGAGCATAACTATCAGCCTTCTTTATCACCGCCTCCTGTTCTGGGTGAGCATAATGCTATCCAGTCTAATTTCAATCCCACTGATCAGTCACAGTTTTTTGGGAATTTGCCAACTGGTAGTGTCAATCATTTTGGTGATGGGTTGGAGGTTATGGCTCAGAATTTTTTTACTAATAGTGAATCAATATTGCAATTTAGGAGGGGGTTAGAGGAAGCTAGTAAGTTCCTTCCTAAGAGTAATAATTTGGTTATTGATTTGGAGAGCAACATGGTTTCTTCTTCTGAGTGGAAAGGAGAGGATCTAAAGGTGGAATCTTTGGTGGTGAAGGGTGAGAAAGAGAGTGATTCGCCAGATGGGTCAAGAGGGAGGAAGAATCGTGAGAGGGAAGAGACAGAATTAGAAGAAGGTAGGAGCAATAAGCAGACTGCGGTTTATGTAGAGGAGGATGAGTTATCAGATATGTTTGATAAGGTTTTACTTTGTACTGATGCGCCGGCTTCAATGTGCGGTGAGAATTGTGAACCTTTGCAGAATGATGCAAGCAAGGCCTCGTTGCACACAACTGGGCAGGCACAAGGAGCTAATAGTGGGAAAGGTAGTCGTAATAAGAAGCAGAGCAAGAAGAAGGAGACAGTTGATTTGCGGAGTCTTTTGATTCTATGTGCACAAGCTGTCTCAGCTGGTGATGGTAGAACTGCTAATGAGTTATTGAAGCAGGTTAGGCAACACTCAACCCCTTTTGGTGATGGGTCTCAGAGAGTGGCTCATTTCTTTGCTAATGGTCTTGAGGCACGCTTGGCTGGCACTAGTATAGGAAGTCAAATGGTTTACAAGAGGGTGTCAGCTCTTGAAAAGTTGAAAGCTTACCAAGTTTATCTTTCAGCCTGCCCTTTCAAGAAGATCTCATATGTCTTTTCTAATAAAATGATTTTGCATGCAGCAGAGGAAGCAACTACTCTTCATATTGTAGATTTTGGTATCCAATATGGTTTCCAGTGGCCACTTCTGATCCAGTTGCTCTCAAAAAGACCTGAAGGAGCTCCCAAGCTACGCATTACAGGGATTGATCTTCCCCAACCTGGATTCCGTCCAGCAGAGTGCATTGAGGAGACTGGTCGTCGCCTGGAAAAGTACTGCAACCGCTTTAATGTTCCTTTTGAATACAATGCTATAGCATCACAGAACTGGGAAACTATTCGAATTGAGGAGCTTAAGATTGAGAGGAATGAGGTGCTTGCTGTGAATTGTGCATTCCGGTTGAAGAACCTACTTGATGAAACAGTTGAAGGGACCAGTCCAAGGGATGCAGTTTTAAACTTAATCAGGAGGATGAAACCTGATATTTTTATTAATTCTACTGTTAATGGGTCCTATAATGCCCCCTTCTTTCTTACGAGGTTCCGAGAAGCACTTTTCCACTTCTCTGCATTGTATGATGTATTTGATGTTACTTTACCCCGTGACAATCCACAGAGGTTGAAGTTTGAGAGAGAGTTCTTTGGGAGGGAGGCTATGAATGTTGTTGCATGCGAAGGCTTAGAGAGGGTTGAGAGGCCTGAAACATACAAGCAGAGTCAAGTCCGAATTTCGAGAGCTGGGTTCAAGCAGCTCCCATTGAACCAAGAGCTCATGAGTGTAATCAGGGCTAAGATTAAGGCACGGTACCACAAGGATTTTATTCTTGATGATGACAGCCACTGGATGCTTCAGGGATGGAAGGGCCGGATTTTCTATGCTTCCTCTTGTTGGGTGCCGGCTTAGGAATCCTGTTTGATATATTTTTGTAAAAGCTCATAATTGAGGGCTAGGTGGACGAGGATACTTTAGGTACCGTGCGAATGACTTTTGTTGTTCATTTTTAATTTTTTATCTCTCTTTGTTTTGTACATTCAGGGAACTGTGATCATATGTGTGTGTTTATATTCTTCAATCTTTTGTAGGTGTTTCTATAATTTGGTTAACACAACAAGTGGAAATGAATCTAACTTTGTGGGTTTCATTTTTTTCAGATTGCTTGTGGTATAGTGGGCTTTAGAAAGAACTTCGAGAGTTGTCATGTTTACACTCATCTGCTTTTCATCTGATATTTGATGCATTATCCAACCCAGTCTCTTTGATATGGATGATGTTTGAAGACATATTGATGCTAGTATAAGTATCATGTATATACAGTTGGTGTTTGAGCTAAGGCTAGAATAAAAAGTTAGAATACACCGCAAATCTGTTGGGTAGGAGATGGTGTAATTACACTAAACTGGCTACTGGGTTGCTTCTTGCGACTTTTGTATTAAAATCTGTTTTTTCTTAGTTGAACTTCCACATTGGTGCATGTAATTTGCGGGAGGGAGGTTGCCCTTCTCCTTCTTTGTACTTTTTTAGATAAGCTGGAAGTTGTTTATTTTGTTATATGTATTTAAGAAAGTAGAATTTCAGAATTTCATGATATTGCGGTTCTCTTTTCTGGTTCCTTGATCAATATATTTGCAAAACTTTTCACTTGTTTCCTTTCTGTATGGATGGTATCTTTACTATGATTTAATCAACTGAATATTGTTAATGCAATTTCAGATATATTAAATGTCATTCTTGGTGATCTAAAAAATGTAAGCTTGGCTAATGCTTGTATGTTGCTATCGGATGTATGCTGTTGCTGGGTTTGTCTGTCTGATTTTGGTGAAATCATTTTGACTTATAAAATAAGGTGCATTGGTAAAGAGGATTTCTTTATTGAAGGAGTTTTAAAGTAAAGCCTCATACTTGCTCACCACAATCCATTAGTTCATTCCAGAAAATTACCACACACTCTGCCTCCTTGCCTCCTTGGCCATCACTAGTGTTCTTCTGGCGACTCGCCTCTGTTGCCACCAATCATGACATTAACATGTGCCCCTTTACCACCATTGTAAAACTGCCAATGCCACCACCGAGTCCCTTTCAAGTTTTTAGAAGCATACTAACAAACATGTTTTCCCTACAGTTCCCCATTCTGATTCAGCCTTTCAGTCATGGTATGCTTCAAATGCGAGTTGAAGTGTCTGTCCCCTTTGTGCTACACCATTTCACCCACTATATTTTTCGTGGTTGTTAGACAGTGGCAATCAACATGATGATTAACAGTACAATGAATATTATAAAAAAAATTGGCAGCCTGGAAAGTTAAATTATGATTTGTGAAAGTTGAAATTTTGGTAATTGGTTTGCACATCAATTGTATGGAGTTAGGAATCCCAACTCAATATGATTATGCATTAAAATACAGCCAGCTTTACTGTTGGAAAAAGAGTATGGAGTGAATAAGAAATTGACTCCTAATGTGTCCTGTTGAACATGATATTGAAGTGGTGAGAATCTTTAATATAGCAGCCCATAAGGCTGCTAGATTGTCTCTTGCGTCCCTAGAATGTTTTTGTTTCAATAATCACAATCAGCTTGCCACCTTAATGTCTGTTTGTAAAGCTGACTGCTGTCTAGTTTAATTCAATAAAGATTGAAGATTATCAAAAGAAAAAAAAAAAAAAAGTCCCTCATAGAAAATGATAAAAATATGGGTTTATGTGCTCATGAATTGGACATTGAGTTAGACTTTAGGTGTATGTGAATTGAGCCCTCTAGTCAAAGTAATAATAATTTTTTATTTTTTATTTTTTGAGTCAGTAAGTTTGTATACAACAGTTAATTTTGAAATAGCGTGTCTGTTTAGTAACGTATAGGTGTATAGTCCCTCATTCATGAAAAACTATTCTTTAGAGAAACTCTTCTTGAGGAATTTTTTTTTTCTGCATTCATTTGAGTCAAAGAGAGAGAAAGAGACATAAAGTAGTTCAGAAAGCACGAACCTTGTGTGCTTCTTCTTTGTACTATAGATTATTTTATTTTGGGAGGTAGACGTCCATGAGTTTCAAAGAACCACAGATTGTGTGAGCTTATTTCAAACACAATATTTGATTTGAATCATTCATCATTCATGAATTTGGTCTATGAGTTTTTAATTATTTGCAAATTTCTTCTTATATAGTATATACAATATTTATTTATTACTTTTGTCTATTACATCTATTTGTGTTATTGCTTATTCTTAGATATGTGTCTTGCTCCTTTTGCTTTTATCACAAAAGTAAATTGTTGAAATATATCACATTTACTACCTTATTTAGGGCTATAATTTCTAAAACTAAGGCAATCTTCTATCAGCAATTGTAGCTATAGCTCTAACCCTCCTCCCTCTCGTTTCCTTTACTTTCTTTTTGTAGGAATCCATGGCTTATGGTTAATAAGAAGTGTGTTCTGTATATCTGTTTCATGATGTCTTCCTCTGGAGAATAAAGAAATCTCTCATCAGAGTGGTTGGTCTGGTTGGGTTTAAATTCAAGCAGTATCTTGAAAATGTATTTGATGTTCCATACTGGTGCTTTGAATCATCTTGATTGTGGTTGTCGGATTGCTTCATTAGACTAAGTGCTGATTGGTGGATGATTAAAGGGGTCAAAGGGATGGTTGGGAGAGTTTGATGGTATCTCATCATAAAGTTCATATTATTCGGACTCAATGGGGGTGGGAACAATAGTCAAAAACTGATTTTCTCCCACTGCACAACCTATAGATTTTTCCATATCAACCAGAATTTTAGTGGAGAAAGTGGTGTCTTTGAATAGCGAATAATATCAACTGGATAAATATTTTTACTTAAATTCATCCTTTGTCTAAACAAAGGAAGGAAAACACATGTTAAGCTATAATCAAATCCTCATGCCTACTTTCTTTGTCATTTTAAGAGGTTTGTTCGAAGTTTGTTAGAGGTTGGTTCAAAATCGTGGATATATAATATATGCACTAGAAAAGATTTATTTATTTATTTTTAGGAAAATGTATCAGAAAAGATAAACCTAGCTTTGATATTATGATTTTTTTTTTGGGGGGGTGGGAGGGGCTGAAAGCTTTGATATGTTGTTAAAAATTATGAGATATAGTTATTGTGGGGGGTAAAAGCCCAGAGCTACTTAATGGGCCCGGGGCACCCTGTTAAGGACTATGATATTTCTGAGGAGCAATAGGTGGTTGGGACGGCCCATTTGAAGGCAGGAAGCCCAGAAGTAAAGGGGGAATACTGTCCGAAGAGGTCACTGCTGGTCCGAGGACGTCCTACTCCTCGGCCACAAATAGCCTTGATCAAACAAACGTGTGGAAGACCTGAATAACCTTCCTAACAATCTCAATGATAATGATAAGTTCTGAGTGGATCCAGAGATGATCAGAACTAAAGAAAAATATCTAAAGGAAAAGCTGCCACCACCGCATTTAATGCGCTGCAACAGCTTTTCTGGCCGCATTTATGTGGAGAAGACCCTTGAACAGTGCAACCTCAGCTATCGCCACTCACAAAGAACTAAAGTAGACACATGACGTGACATGCACTTGAGTAGATGCGCGGATGAAGAACAGGTGGACGATGGAGATGATAGGAGGGGATGCTATATAAAGAAGAAGGGTTCCTGATAAAAGGGAATGGAGAAGAGAGAGAAAAAGAGAGAGAAAAGTTTTACTGTAACTCTGAATGCTGTAATCACTGCTCACTTAATAAAACATCTCTTCGGACATTCATGCATGGAGTTGTTCAAGCATTAGTTCATGTTATAATCACTGCACGTAACCTAGCCAACTATTCTGTGCTTCATAACCAGCCCAGCTCTTTCGCCCACTCTCTACAAATTCATTGTTCTGGGTTCGTTGGGCCTTTGACCCATATCCTTTGGGCTTGAGCTACAAAAACATCACCCTACAATTGGCGCCGTCTGTGGGAAGAGCTTGTGCAGGGGTGGAGACAACAGTAGGTGATGGCTGAACACGGTGAACAAGAAGCCGAGTCTAGGGCATCTCAGCACGGGGACCCTTTTCTTAACCTGGAGCGAAGACAAGACCGCGAGGGTAGCGTGCACACCATACCCCCTGGTCAGAGCCAGTCGCATGGCGGAAGCCACATGTCCCATGTAGAGAAGAACCGAGATTTGCAGCAGGAGGTTGAAAAGCTAAAAAGGGAGTTACGCCATGCAAAGAGGAAACGGGCTCCCTCGTGCTCTGATGAGGACCCTGATGATAAGCCGGACGTCACTTATCAACCCAAATCCAGGACACTAGCCAGCGAGTCCTATACCTATGAATAGGAATCTCCTCACAAGGGGCAACGCAGAAGTCCATCACGTGGAGACGTCGGAAGCGACGCCATGAGCAAGGCTCTAAACCAGATTTCCAGGTCACCCTTCACGCGCAAGATCGAAGAGGCTAGACTTCCTCGGCGCTTTAACCAACCAACGTTCACCATCTACAACGGAAAAACAGACCTCGTGGAACACGTGAGTCATTTTAACCAAAGGATGGCTGTCTACTCCAAGGACGAAGCACTGATGTGCAAGGTTTTCCCTTCCAGTCTTGGACCAGTTGCCATGAGGTGGTTTGATGGGCTGAACCCAAATTCCATCAGCTCCTTCAAAGAGCTCACCCAAGCTTTTGGTTCACGATTTGTTACCCCGAAGGGCCAAATACGACTGCCTGTACAGACTGGCTTAGAGGTGGTGGAGGTGGATTTCATAGTTGTGGATGTTTTTTCACCCCATACGGCAATTGTAGCCAGACCTTGGCTTAATGCGCTGGGGGCGGTTTCTTCCACCTTGCATCAGAAAATCAAATATCCTTCTGAAGGCCGAGTTTGCGAAATCCGGGGGGACCAATCCGTAGCTAGACAATGCTTAGTGGCTGCCATTCAGTATGAACCTGGAGCTGAGTCATCGACCGAGCCGAAAGGGGCTTATAGCAACCAAAGCACCGGTTATCTCCCACAGAAGATCCGGACGAGGGCGCAGGGTGCGAAGATTTGACAAAAGTCCTCATTGGGGATAATCCCGAAAAATTCTTCCAAGTCGGATCCCAGCTACCCTTGCAAGAAAAAGAGGAGTTAGTGTAACTTCTTAAGGAAAACCTCGATGTATTCGCCTGGAACGCCTATGAAGCCCCTGGAGTGGATCCGGACTTTATATGCCACAATTTGAAAGTAAACCCCATGATCACCTCTAAGAAGCAGCCACCTCGACGTCCATCCAAGGAACACATTGAAGCGGTTAGAGAAGAGGTAGCAAAGCTTAAGCAAGCTGGGGCTATTAAAGAAGTTTTCTACCCAGAGTGGTTGGCAAATACCGTGGTGGTGAAGAAGAAGAGCGGGAAATGGCGAGTATGTGTGGACTTCACCGACTTAAATAAGGCATGCCCTAAGGATCCATTCCCCATGCCTAAAATCAATCGGCTAGTAGATGCCACCGTCGGACACCCCCGAATGAGCTTCTTGGATGCGTTCCAAGGCTATCATTAGATACCCTTAGCCCAGGAAGATCAGGAGAAGACTGCTTTTGTGACTCCCATGGGCAACTATCACTATAAGGTGATGCCTTTCGGCTTAAAAAATGCGGGTTCTACTTACTAGAGGATGATGACGAGAATGTTTGAACCACAGCTGGGAAGGAATATCAAGATTTACATAGATGACATGGTGGTGAAGAGCAAAGTGGTGTCCGAGCACGTGAAGGACCTAGAAAGCACCTTTGAAGTTCTTAGGAAGTACAAGCTACTCTTGAATGCTGCTAAGTGCTCGTTTGGTTTGGGGTCAGGCAAGTTTCTGGGATATATGGTGACTCACAGGGGAATTGAGGTCAACCCTGATCAGATAAGGGCCATTAATGAGTTACAACCTCCTCGGAACCCCAATGAGGTTCAGAAATTGACGAGGATGACGGCAGCCCTAAATCGATTTATCTCTCGATCAGCGGATAGGTGCTGGCCTTTCTTTTCCTTGATTAACAAGTGGAAAGGGTTCGAATGGATAGAGGAGTGTGCTGTGGCCTTCCAACAGTTGAAGGATTATCTGGCTCGACCACCAATCATGTCCAGCCCTGAACCCGACGAGGTCTTGTTTACATATATCGCTGTAGCTACCCATGCCGTAAGCTTGGTGCTGATCCGAACAGAGGGCGGTGTGCAGAAACCAGTTTACTGCGTAAGTAAGTCACTTCATGAAGCCGAGGTCCATTATTTACCGTTGGAAAATGCTATTTTAGCATTGGTGCACAGTACACGAAAGCTCCCCCATTACTTCCAAGCCCATACAGTCGTCGTCCTCACCCAGCTTCCGCTCAGGGCTATACTCCGAAGTGCAGACTACACTGGGAGAATTGCAAAATGGGGGACGATCCTAGAGGCTTTTGATATCAAGTATATGCCACGCACCTCAGTCAAGGGCCAGGTGCTTGCTGATTTGGTAGCCGAGTTTACGGAGCCCCGACTAGAAGAAGTAAAGCGGGCATCGGATATGGATGAAAAGTCGGTTGGCATGATTTCTCAACAAGAGCCTTCCCATTGGGAGGTGTATGTGGATGGTGCTGCAAACCAGAGAGGCTTCGGAGTGGGGCTAGTGCTGATATCCCCTGAAGGAATCGTTATTGAAAAAGCATTAAGGCTGGGCTTCTCGGCAACCAATAATGAAGCGAAATATGAAGCCCTATTGATGGGGATGAGTATGGTCCAAAGGATGGGAGGAAAGGCAGTAAAGGTATTCTCAGACTCAAAGCTGATTGTGGGTTAAGTTCAGGGGGAGTTTGAGGCAAAGGACGAAAGAATGCAGGGATACTTGAGCCGAGCTAAACGTCTGCAGTCAGGGTTTGAGTCTTTCAGCTTGCTGCATATTCCTAGGAGTGGTAACTCACATGCTGACTCCTTGGCCACTCTAGCCACCTCTTCGGCATAAGATTTGCCGAGAGTTATCCTCGTTGAGGACTTGCATAAGCCTACTGAAGCAGGAAAATGAGTAATTCAAGTACATCAGGTCAGGGCTGGACCCAGTTGGATGGACCCGTTAGTTAAGTTTCTGAAAGAAGATATCCTGACTGAAGAGAAGGGAGAAGCCGATAAAATTCGGAGGAAAGCAACCAGGTTCTGGTTGTCTGAGGATCAGAAACTGTATAAACGTTCCTATTCAGGGCCGTACTTGTTGTGCGTGCATCCTGAAAAGGCTGAGCTATTATTAGAGGAACTGCATGAAGGAATCTGTGGAAGCCACACTGGAGGAAGATCCTAGGCTCACCGAGCCATCACTCAGGGTTATTGGTGGCCGAACATGCAAAAGGAAGCCCTGGATTATGTCAAAAAATGTGATCAGTGTCAGCGATTTGTCCCGCACATTCATCAGCCAGGGGGAACTCTCAACCCGTTATCCAGCCCATGGCCTTTCACCCAATGGGGCTTGGATATCGTGGGACCATTCCCTAAGGCTGCAGGAAACAAGAAATATCTGCTGGTTGGCACTGATTACTTCACCAAGTGGGTTGAGGCAGAACCTCTTGCAAACATCCGAGATGTAGACGTGCAAAAGTTTGTGTGGAAGAGTATAGTTACTCGATTTGGAGTCCCGTGTGCTCTCATCTCGGACAATGGCTTGCAGTTTGATAGCAAAGTATTTAGGAGCTATTGTAGCGAGCTGGGGATCATAAATAGGTACTCCACCCCAGCTTATCCCTAGGGTAATGGCCAGGCTGAAGCTGTTAACAAGGTCATTGTGAATGGCTTGAAAAAGAGATTAGATGACGTGAAGGGTAAATGGGTAGAAGAATTGCCACATGTGCTTTGAGCTTACAGAATCACTCCACGCAAGTATACTGGAGAGATCCCTTTCTTAATGACCTACGGGATTGAAGCTGTCATACCTTTGGAAACTGGATTCCCGACAATGAGAACTAGCTCTTTTAGTCCGACGGGTAACAATGAGCAGCTAGAGAAGAGTTTGGACCTGATTGATGAAAGGAGGGAAAATGCAATGGTCCGATTAGTGCATTACCAACAAAAGCTCAGATAGGGCTACGACGCCAACGTAAGGCTCAGACCCCTAGAACCTGTCGATTTGGTACTAAGAAAGGTGGTCGGCACTGCAAAGAACCTAGCTTGGGAAAAATTAGGGCCTAATTGGGAAGGACCATATCGTATTTCTTCAGGAGCTGGCATTGGGGCATACTTCCTTGAAGACCTAGATAATCATGTGATACCACGCCTGTGGAATGTAAATAACCTCAAAAGGTACTATTATTAATCAAACTCTTCTTTTAATCAGCATATTAATATGTTACAACTCCTTTAAGTGTTTAAACTTAAATCCATTCATGCCTGTAGTCCTCGGACCAGATGATATGGATTAGTTAACACTTCGTTACAATTCCTTTAAGTGTTTAAACTTAAATCCATTCATCCCTGTAGTCCTCGGACCAGATGATATGGGTTAGTTAACACTTCGTTACAATTCCTTTAAGTGTTTAAACTTAAATCCATTCATGTCTGTAGTCCTCGGACCAGATAATATGGGTTAGTTAACACTTCGTTACAATTCCTTTAAGTGTTTAAAGTTAAATCCATTCATGCCTGTAGTCCTCGGATCAGATGATATGGGTTAGTTAACACTTTGTTACAATTCTTTTAAGTGATTAAACTTAAATCCATTCATGCCTGTAGTCCTCGGACCAGATGATATGGGTTAGTTAACACTTCGTTACAATTCCTTTAAGTGTTTAAACTTAAATCCATTCATGC